>NC_051431.1:2842889-2858048 GCF_001649575.2 Kryptolebias marmoratus
GATAATAAGTCGGGATCTCGAGATAATAACTCGGGATCTCGAGATAATAAGTCGGGATCTCGAGATAATAACTCGGGATCTCGAGATAATAAGTCGGGATCTCGAGATAATAACTCGGGATCTCGAGATCTCGACTTAGTTTCTCGGGATCTCGAGATAATAAGTCGGGATTTTTTTCCTTTTTTTTTTCCTCCATGTCCCCTTAGGGGCTCCGTACTTTCCAGTTCCTTCCTCTCTTTTATACATTTTCTACAATGAATCAACACGTTCTACTCCCTCTGTTTCCCCACAATTGGAACAATCACCTGATGCATGTTTTCCTATTATTTTTAAGGCACTATTTAAGCTAGTATGCCCAATCCTCAACCTGTTAATCCATATTTCTACTCTCCTATTCATTATACTACTGTTTCTTATGATTACCTCCTTCTGTATTCTATGTAAATGCCTTCCTCTTTCTTCTAAATTCCATCTCTCCTGCCATATGTTATTTATTTTATCTTTAATAATTACTTTTATTTCTGCTTTACTTAGAAGGACATCATATTCAATTTCCCTTGCTTTAACTGCTTCTTTAGCCAACCTATCTGCTTTTTCATTGCCTACAATTCCTTTATGTGCTGGAAAGCAACAACCTGGACCCAGCCGCAGGCTTAAATACTGGTACCGCTCGTCAGGAAGATGGGTTGCAGCTGTGGGAGAAGAGTGCACTCTCTTGCCAGAAGGTGGAGACAGAACAACTCCAGATCCTCACAAGAAGTACTCCAGATACAGAGTAGTACATGGGAACTGACTGGAATTTTCCACAAAAAGCTTTAAGCAAATGTTACTGACATTTGTGTACAAACAAATTTTAAATTATTATTATTGTTATATAAAAGATCAAACCAAATCTGAGCATTAAGAGGGCTCTATCCAGATTCTTTGTCCCTTAATATGACTCTGACCTTTCTTCATTATGGTAAATGGACTGTATTTATATAACGCCCTTCTGGGCAAAATTTTTCGATTGCGCCTCCTGCACAGTTTTCTCAATCTCACAGCCGAATTTACATAAATTCACATAAGAAAATAAATACCTTTATCTTTGATGTTATCTTTTATTAAAAAAAACAAATTGTCCAAAAAAACTTTTTTTAGAACAATTTGATGAACTTGAAACGGAATATCAGAAGCCTACACCATAACTGCCAACATCTGCTGATGGCAAAGAAGGACACCTATATGTATTAGTGAGCACCTACAAAGCAACCTGTCCTGTGGAATCCAGGGAATCCATGGATGTCTTCTGCTTCTTGAAGGTGTTTCACCCGTCATTCAAAAAGCATCTTCCCTTCTGATCGTGGGTTGCGATAAATCAGTTTTTATAGTTTCGACACGAGTCTGCGCTCTGGGTCCATTTCCCTTGCTCGTGATAAGTTTGCTGAAGTCTTTAAACGTCAAATATTCAGATGAATATTTTCGTTTTTCTTGAGCTCAATCTAACAACACTTGCAGGAGGAACCCAGAGCACAGACTCATAATAATAAAGAAAGAAAATTTATTTAAACTAACAAAACTAGAAAACAAAAGGCTGACGTGGCAGCAAAACAAAATATAACAAAAAATCCAATTTCCAGATTTCAATGATTTTGGGATATTTTCTTCAACAAACTCCCATCTTAGTCGTTATGGACTCCATTCCCATCTGGCTGATCTTTTCTGAGTCTTCTACGAAAATCCTTCACAATCCCCTGCAAATTCCCTGAGGATTAAATAAAGATTGAAAGTTAACTTTTAATAAAAATCCCAGATCAGAGCAACAGGAAACAGTGGTGGGAGTAAAACTTACGTTTCTGGACAGTCTTTACAGGGTTTTCTTTGAGCTGCTTACGAAGACCTGACTTCCATTTCTTCCAGTCCTTTTCAATCACTCTGAAGACAAAGAAAACATAAATAACTTTGACATAATTTAAGTTTTCTTTGTTTTAGTAGACACATTGATCATCTGATTCATGTTAATTTAAGGCTGTAAGGCAGCAACACAGACAAAATGCTAAAAGAGGTATAAAATTTGCAAGACCTTCCAGATTTAAGACTGGACCCATTCAGTAATGGTTTACCTGAAAAAGCTAGGATCCTTATTCTTATCTTCATTCTTTTCATAGCATTTAGGCCCCAATCTGCTGAAATGCAGCTTACGTCTCAGCCACACTGGTAGAGACCGCTCCATGTCCAAAGTTGCGAATGCTCTCTGAGGAAAATTTGAAATGTTTACTCTGTTCTAAATCATTTTGTTCAGTGGGTAAGTTGCTTATGTTCTGCAGTTTTCACAGTAAAAGAATGGTCATAGATGTGTTAAATCAATCTAATCTTGTAAACAGAAGGTGTTTGGAAACTGGAGCCATTGTTTCCAGATGTTAGATGTTCTTACCTGCAGGTACCAGATGTTTTTACTTTGGTCCATGATGTTTTCAACTGTATTCCCCATCAGAGCTATGAGCATGTTGAGCATCAGGATGTAAGTGAGCACTACGTAGCCAACAAGCAGGATGTAGAAAACTTGCTTGTACTCAACGTCATCAGTGAATTCCAGATTTCCCATTCCAATAGTGAACTTGAACATTTCCATTAATGTAAAACGGAATTCACTATAACTTGGCTTCCCACACTTATCTGGTATCAGTGTTGACGTTGTGATATTTTTTTTTGGTACAAGTCTGTCATCCATGAGAGCAACAACAGCTGGAAGATACAAAAAATGTAAAATATTTAGTTTGAAAATTGTAAACTGCTTAAATTTAATAATTTGTTGTTATAAATCAAAGTTTTACCTGCAGAAAATCCAAAGAGCAAGACACTGTAGATGCATAGAAATTGAAACAGGTCACCCAGGATCATCTAAAGAGAAACAAAAAACTGTAAACCAGACAACCAGTTTCTGAATAAACATCACATTCTCTGACTTGTGCCACAAAATCCTTACTCTTTGCATCATGACGTTGTATATCCCCAGCTGCTTGGATCCTCTTGAGTAATACAAAGTGTTCACCCAGGCAAGAGCTAGAGATAGCACCAAGAGCCCGACATATTCCTCCTGTCCACATAAATACAGAACTACTGCCACCAGGAGGAGGGATGCCTGCAGAAAACTACAAACATGGTGGAGAAGTAAGGAGATGTCTTTTTATAGATGTCATTTACAGCATCTGGCAAAAATGTTGGTCAAAGCTTTTGATATTTTGTTTAAAACAGAAGGTAAAGGATTGTCCTGGACCTTTTAAAGCATTATAAGCAAAGTTATTTATTTATTTCCTTCATAACATACTCTGCTGTTTAACAGTATTTACTTTTTAGGATGTTTTGGTTTAATTTGTCTTGATGCTGTGATGTTTGTCTCAAAAATCTATATGCCCTCTTTATCTTTTCCTTTGTCAAATGTTACCCATGATATTGACTGCAAGCTCAGCCCAAAACCTGCTTTGAAATCAGTTTGAGAAACTGAGAAATAAATAATCAAAAACTGACACTTTTGTCATGGACAAATAAGATTTACTAGTAGTTTGCCTCCGAGATGGCCTCAGGTGCATAGTGTTTTTTATTTTTTTTACAGATGTCAACCTGTTCGCTCAGTGATATGGCCTTCCAGCTATGAGACTGATGGACTTATCGATGATACATCAGTCTAAAAGTTAATCAAACAGCATTTGTGTGAAAGGTTTTGAGTTCAAAGCTGTTATATGATGATAGAAATTCTTTGGGGTTGGGGGGGAAAGGATATGTGTAGCAGAGACACAGAGAGAGTGACTGCATATGTATATATATATATATATATATATATATATATATATATATATACATACACGTACATATACATACACATATGAAAATACATTAAAGATGCACGTACATATACATACACATATGAAAATACATTAAAGATGCAAAAAGGCAAAAATAATAATTTAAATAAACAATAAAATTACAATATACATACATACATACATACATACATACATACATACATACATACATACATACATACATACATACATACATACATACATACATACATACATACATACATACATACATACATACATACATACATACATACATACATACATACATACATACATACATACATACATACAAACAAAAAGTGTGTTCATGTTATGTGTGCTAGTTAGCCACCTGGAGATGCACAGTTAAAAGAAAAAAAGGTGCCGTGAACAGTAGAAGGCCCGCCATCTACAGCACCCAAGAGCAGAAAAGACAGGTGGATCCAGTCCCAGAAGGCAGCAGCAGTCCCAGGCAAGCAGACACTGAGCACCATCCCAAGGCAGCTGTGTGTCCGCACAAAGGTAGGTCGCCAGTGAAATGCAGGGCACCAGTCCCCCTAACCCAGCCACGCCGCCACCTTCCCCCGCGCAGGCTAAGCCCAGGACCCGACCCCCCAACGGCTCGGCGCCCACACCAGCCCCCAGCAAAGAGACCACTCAGCACCAAGCAGGAGAGGCCACCCCAGAGTCCCCAACACACCAGGCAGGCACCAGTCCACTGCAGCAGCTGGAACCCAGAAGAACCAAGATGAAAGGTCACATAGCCATCCCCCTTGTTGGGCCAACCCCCTGAGGCAGGGGTGGGCATTCCTGGTCCTCGAGGGCCGCCGTCCTGCATGTTTTACTTGTTTCTCTGCTCCAACACACCTGATTCGAATCAATGGGTGATTAACAGGCTTCTGTAGAACATGAAGAAGTAATTTAAGCACTGAATCAGGTGTGTTGGAGCAGAGAAACAAGTTAAACATGCAGGACAGCGGCCCTCGAGGACCAGGAATGCCCACCCGTGCCCTGAGGGGACGTCCATCAGAGCCCAGCGCAGTCCCCGGGACCCCAGCCAAGCCCAGCCAAACCCCAGGAACCATAGACCACCCGGCAGGAGCCCACCACTCCGAGACATGGCTCAGTTGCTGCCCCACAACAAGGGGGCAGCAACCCACAGGCAGCCCCCCAATGACTCCATCAAAGACCCCCAGTCACCCCCAAAACCCCAGCCCTGGCTGAACCAGTGCAGGCATTTTTGGGGTAATAAAATGTTTAATGGTGACACTTACAACAATAATTCAACAAATCCATCGATGAGCAGACGGTTTTTGTTGAGAAAATGTTTCTTGATATTTTGTATCTGCAAATTTAAAGATCAGACATATTAACACAATTACCTTTATCGTGTTTTACATTCAATCTGCATTTAGTAATTACAGGATTTATACTAAAAATTTAAAGCACAAGCATAATAACAGGATGACTTTGAACACTGTTTGCTGTGATTTCCTCACCGATTTATAGAGAAACAAGATTGCTCCCAGGACACTGATGATCTGACCAATACAATGGAAGATGTCAGATGGAGTGTTTTCGACTGCAAATGGTGGCTGGGGGACATAGAAGTGATTGTTTTTGCTTAATATAAAAACAGTAAAGGACTGTTTGTGCTTTCAAAGTTAGCAAACAGCTTCTTACATTCACCCTAACCTCTTTTGCCTTACCTCTCCATCCTTCCTATGGAAAGCCACAGAGGTGAAGATGGCCAGGTAAATCAAATAAATCCCAAAATTCATCCAGAATATTATGTAAGCATAGCTGTTCCATATTTCATAAAGAAGACTGCGTAGAGGTTCGATCTGAAGCATCTGAGGACGATTCTAAAACACAAGTTCACAATTTAGATTCTACAATTAAACATTTCTATAAAAGCAAATTTAAATTTGGTATCACATTTCATTCTTCAGCAGAGAGTCTTGGGCTTTCATGAGGTGCTTTTAACTTTTGTTTAATGCAGTTTCCAAATGCCTTTAAATTATTAAAGCAAATATTTAACACTAGTTGATATAAACCTTCCTATACTGTATAAGCTGAGGAAGCAGGATCTTGTGATGGGATCATAAAAAAGTAAGAGTATATTTAACTAAAAATGTTTAATTGTACTAAACATTGTCAGTACACTTCAATTTTGAAATCTCTAAACTAATAGTATTTTTCAAGTTAAATCCTATGTTTTTGAAGATTTTTTCAAAAGGATTTTTTCAAATATCTATTATAAGCTGAACAATTGGACGATTTAAATTCTAAAGGTTTCTTTTCCTATTGTAAGCATTGACTATATTCTCTGGTTTCTAACACATTATTATTCATCTTTTTTTTCTTTCTTTTTGCTCTGGAAATGTGGACAAGCACGTTTTTGATAAATGTTTCACTGGAGCTAAAAAAATTTAAATAAAAATGTCTAAATGATAAACAAAACGTCCAATGGAAGTAATCATATGGTTTAAAACTTAACCTCACTTGAGTGTTTCTATAAACACATCCTTCATCAATGAATATCATTTAGTACACAAACCAGGAAGTAAAGTGGAAATAATTTAAACCTGCCTAGAAATAATTGTCCAGTAAAACAAAGTATTATTTTTCTAACCGGCTTTTTACTCCTGAAGAGGATTATATCCAGCACAGAATCTGTTTTAATGGTGTCAATGGAGCTGATGTCATAAAGTGAACAGTGAACAGGTCCATAAGACCATTCTGTGAACTTCCTCGACAGCAGCTTCGTCTCTTCATGCGGGAATTCCCGATTCATTATGTGCTTCAACATCTGGACAATGAGAGATCAGAAAGTAAAGAGAACAGATTATTTGGAGAACTTATAATGTATTTTTCTAACACTTTGTGGTAGGTACAAATGTTTAAACACACTCATCACAGGCATAAAACTCATTCATTTTGGGCTTTAATGATTAATTTTAAACCAATCTAAATACAGTCTCTTTTTAAAAGGAGGTGCTAAATGTTCTACAATGTCTTTNACAATGGCAAGAAGTTTGTTTAGAGGAGTGAAGGTCATGTGATGTGTTTTACTTGTAGTTCTGTTCCTGGCCACTAAGGGGCACAAAGACTCCTGATGAGATTAATGAAGATTTATGAAGTACAACGCAGAAGTGTACCATGTTCCAGGAAAACAACTCATTGTGGCTGATACGTTGACACGTAACCCTTTACCAAACGGTGGTGAATCAGACACAGAAGATGACATCAAAGCATATGTACAGGAAGTGGTTGAAACTAAGCTGATAACAAAAGACAGAGTGGGTGCCATTAGATGAGCCACCCATCAAGATGCAGATCTGTAAAATGTATGCAATTAAATGTATTGTAATTAATTAATAATAGTTGGCTTGAAGAACCAGCACGGGTTCCAAACATCCTGCAGAGTTTTCATGCTGCCAGAGCTCAACTGTTGACAACTGATGGACTACTTCTGTATGACAACAGAATTGTTTTTCCAGAACTACTACGTCAACAGGTGTTGTCCCAGATTCATGATGCTCACCAGGGCCTCACTAAACGCAGACTTAGAGCCAACATGTTGGTGTGGTGGCCAGGGATTGGACAAACCATCACAGAGTTAGTCAGAATGTGTAAGTTCTGCCAAGTAAACAAACCATCTCCTAAAAGGAGCCTTTGATACCAACACCGCTGGCAAAGGGACCAGGGCAGAAAGTTGCAGCAGACATTTGTGATCACAATGGGAAACACTACTTGGTCATGGTGGAATATTTCTCACATGATATTGAGATTGCATATTTACCTTCCATGGCTAGTCAACAAGTGATTGCCCATTTGAAATGTATCTTTGCTAGACGGGGGATCCCTTTTGAGCAGATAACTGATAATGGGGCACAGTTTACAGCTAGGGAGAATCTGGAGAATAGAGAATGTTAATTTTATTTGAACATGTTATGTTTCTGGTTTATTGTTGGAGTTATATTAGAACTGTTGTTTATTGTAAAAGATGATGTGATTTACTAGTAGTTCTGTTCCTAGCCACTAGGGGGCATAGAAGAATAAGGTAGGGGGAATCTAAACAGAAGAGGACGTTGGAGATGAAGGAATGATGGCCGTTGTGTTTCATGTTTCTGTGATGAATCCCACAAATAAATGTTCTGGTTCATAACCCATGAGTGTTTCAACTTCATAACAGGTGAGGCTTTCAAACCTAACAACACTGAACCAGCTGTTAAGCATGGTAGTAGGAGCATCATGCTGTCTCACTTTAATACTGATGGAAAACCTCCAATTTCTTCAACTTCATCTCAGATCAACAGATTTTCACCTGTATGTATAATTGTCACGCGGTGTGGGTAAGAAAATAATCCACAATAAATTTGAACTTGTGCAGCTCTTTTTTGTTTTTCAGAATGATTGAAGTTGTATAATCATTCAACCCTGGAAAGTGAGTGGTTCAAATAAATCATTAAAGCCTCAAATTTATTTCAAATCCATGTCCATGACGAGTGCATGTAAACGACTGCAGTTTTTAATCATTTTCTGTTACTTTTACAGTGTTATATGCTAAACTTGAATCAAAGTTTATTCCTGAAAATACACATGAAGCCTTTAAGAAGAAAACAGACCTACCCCAAACCTGCCGAGCTTGGCAGCCAGTTTCAGAGGAGTCAGACCTTTGTTGTTTTCGATGGATTCCAAGTAGCTGACTTCAGTCTTCTCAGACTTGAAGGGATAAAGGAGAATTTCATTCATGTAATACACTAAAGCTGAACTAAAACACTGAAAATGTTCTGTATCTGAGTATACATGAAGTCTTTACAAAGAAACAGACCTACCTCAGACTTGTTACTATATGAGTTTAGGAGAGTTTGACAATCAGATGTTTCAACAGATTCCAACTCATCTTGTTGGTTTTTCTCAGACTTCTTAGATTTCTCAGATTTGTAGTGCTCAGTAAGAATGTAATCATACAGCTTTGTGATGTTTTCTGTGTTTTCTGTCATGTTTTCTGTTTCTTTATCTGTTGCGATCACCAAAGCGTGCAGCACAGTATTTCCTCGTGAGTCTTGGGCCGTCGCATCAGCTTTGTTTTTAGGGTTGTTCATGAGAAATGACACAATTTCTGGCTGGTTTGTGCATGCAGCCAGTGACAGAGGAAGCTCCCCTGATGGAAGCAAATAATTCAGTTTAGAGATAAGACTGAGCAAGACACAACTATGACAGAACAGAATAGCTTTTGTGTCAAATTACCCACCAAAATAAAAGCCCCCTTCATAGTGACGCTGGAAAAACGGGCCACTGGCTTTGGCATTCAAATCTGCTCCTTTCTCGACCAGCAGTTTCACGTATTCCAAGTTTCTCCTCTCTATGGCAATGTGTAGGGCTGTCTGACCTTCGGCTGATTTGTGTCGTTCCAGGAGACAAGGTTGTTATGTTCTCTTATGTCACATTATAACTTCAAGTCAATTTCAACTACCTTGAAGGACTTTTCAGTAAAATATATTAAATCCTCCACCCTTATGACCTTTTTTCTTACAAGCAGAAGTCATTAAAATATTCAGTTCCTCACAATTAATTGTTTGTTTGCTCACCATCAGTTTCATTGTTGAAAGGTGCATTGATAAACTCTTTTAAATCTTCATTTTTCTCCACTGTGTCAATGAAGAATTCAATTGTGTCATTTTTTCCATCTTTCAGGTTCAGCAAAGCTTTTGTGAGGACTGTTTTTCCATCGGATTCTGAAATAAATGATTTTGTTCTGTTATTAGGTAATTCACAGTCATGATGTAATGTCTCCATTAGTCTACTTGTTATTGGAGCTGACATAAAAGAAGACATTAATCTGAGGAGAAAATCTGCCATGCACCAGATTTATCCATTCATCCATCTTCTACACCCACATAATTCTGTTCGGGGTCACAGGATGCTGGTTCTAACTCCAGTGGTTACTGGATGAGACATGAAGGACACCCTGGACACTCTGGACACTCTGGACACTCTGGACACCCTGGACAGAAAGCCAGCCCAGAACAAGACCACATAAAGACGAAAGACCATTTACGCTCATACTTAAAGTAATTTAAAATTTCCAAATAACCCAACATGTATGACTTTGGATTGTGGGAAGAAACCAGGCTACCCAGAAAATAAACATACATGCAGGGGGAGAACATGTAAACACCACACAACAAAAAAGATTCCAGCTAAGATAATTTTGTTATTATTCATGTGTTTTAAATCTTTATTTTAAACCCAAGCTTATTAGCTGATTTTATTCTGCAAGTGAATCCATCTTACAGAACATAACAGCTTTAAAAGCTCAAACTCCACACTCTGTTTGTTGAATTGAGAAAGCTCCTCGGATGAGAAGCAAAACGTCTTCAACTACAGATTAGAAGTCCAGTTGTTTTTGTTTTTGACCTTTTTTTTAAATTACCATGTCCTGGTTGACTGAGAATCTACACCAACAATATTGATGATGACAAATGTGATAACAGTAATGATAAATAACAATAAATAAGTTAAAAAAAATGTTAGTTTAAAGCTACATTTCACTGCAATCCATTTCTTTAGAGAGTTTGTTATTTTTGTCAGATGTAGACTGACCCATTTGGCCTCTGAACCTCATCTGGTCTCTTTGAACTGCTGGGACCATCTACCAAGAGACAGCAGAGACTCATCGACCTACAAGCAGAATGCCTGTAGCTTTAATATCAGTGCTGCAAAAACACATTTTGTATTTGAATGATACCTTAAGTTTGACATGCTGCAGTGGAGAGAATATTCCTTCAGGCACAACGTTAACATGACTAAGTTCCTCTTCTTGCTAACATCCGGATTCTTTTTAAAATGACCCGCCCAACAAACAAAGCAGGGCAATCGTCTCACAATCCATTGCTTTTCACCAGGTGAGCCAAGCCAGCACTTGTCAAATGGGGGACATTTGGACGTCCCATCCCCCCTTGTGTGGGATGGGGGGCAAATTCCAGGTTTGTCGGGAGGTATGACCTTCATGAATGTGACCAAAACATCTCTCTGTGAGCCAGGCAAACAAAGACCCTAATGACTCTCCAGTTGGAGGGGAGGAAGATTACTCTGCATGCAAATTTAGCTGCATAAACAGAGCATCTCACACATTTTAAAGGTTGGAGCTCCACACTCTCCAGCTTTGAAATGAGAAAGCTCCCTGGATGGGAAGCGAAATGACTTCAACTACAGAATCTACACAAAACATGCAGCATGCAAAAACTCTTTCACACCCACCACCAAAAGACAAAGGAAGGTGAAAATTGAACCCCCTTTTTTTTTTTTTTTTTACCAATAGACTCCATGGCTGTACTGCTGCAAATGAACCTGTTCCACAACAACAGGACAATAATGTCTGTTGTAATAAAAAGTGGCTTCCACCCTACTTACCTCTAAAATCTATAAGTTTCTTCTCATTGCGTTGCAGGAACTCCAACAGGCCATCAAGTTGCGATACGTACCCCTCAGATGCTGCCTTAAACAGTGCATCCTTTGTGTATTCTTTGATATTATTTGTAGTCTTTGGTTTTATTGTGGGGGGCTGACTGAAAAGTAAAGAAAAACACAGACGTCAGAAATGGATCAAAATTTTTACAACCATGCAATAATTAACTGTAAAAACATCACAGGACCGTATTTCTTCAGTGAGTTAAAAAATAACTTCAGGAGAAAGGAAACCAGTTTTTCTACAAAAGAGTTTTAAATCAGCAGAGACTGCATCACCTGACATTTACCTGTAAGGAACACGTGAGAACAGAAAACAGTTTCTTTGACAATATTATTAGTTACCTTTCTGGTGACTCCATTGGGCCAATTGGAACGATTGTGTCCATCTCTGAGATGTCTGTTTTATCCATCTCTGAGTTGTGTATTTGAAAAAGTCCAAATGAACCTTATCTGAATCTAAAACAGCTCATCAGCTGCTATAAACCAACAGAGGTGAAAACCTCCAAAGAAGAAAGATCAGCTCTGAGAGATTCAGTGTCACACAGGTTGCTCTGTTTACCTGGATGGTTCACCTCAGTCTGAAAGAAGCTCCGCCCATTCACTGAAACATCACGTAGCCTCTGTAACTTCAGGCAGATATCATGAACACTGATGTCTTATATCTTAACCAATTTATAAACCTGTCACTGATGCTGAATCAACATATGAGTGTTAAGACATTGTTTTAAGATATTAATCAATCAAGCCCACTTTTTAAAGTCGATTTGATCAGGAGTTCTTTAGATTTGGTGAAGGATTTTCTTGGCAGATTCATATTTAACCCAGACGGCTTCTTCTATGCTCCCATTGAATAACAAGTAGTACAGGTTTCTTTGTGGAATCTGAGGATGACTCATGTAAAAGAGCACAATACATCTCATTCAGTCAAGTTTCAGTTGGCCTAGTTAATAAATAACACAAGTATGAAAACCTTCAGCAGTCATTAAATTTCATTATATGAGACTGAACTGAACAGTTCATAAACTTACATTTACAGTGTTCACAGCAGAGAGGATTGAGTCATTTGGAAATGTAATGACCTGGTGCTCTAACTCTGCAACAGTATAATGTAGGAACATCAAACTGCACAGCTGGACACCTCATGGGTCAAAGATGATGTTTGTTGATTTCAAGGTTTATTGGGTCAAAGGTCAAAGGTAACCCCATTGTTAAAACCTCATCTCTGCTCCTACATGTGACCCTTCTGTTTCCGGATGTGTCTGTTGGTTTGTTTGTTAAACTATGGAGGAGAAAAAACAGTCAAAACAAATAATTACAGTAGATTTATTAGAACGTTAGTTAGGAGTGAGCACATACAGATGGATGACATGCAAAAAACCTAAACTGAAAAAAAAGAAACTTCAAGCCATTTCAGAGGAACATTGTACAAAATATTCAGGATCATTAATCTGATGCACAGAGCAGAATTAATAACAGTCTTTTTTAAAGTTCAGTCAGTGTGTTCATGCTGATTACATGTTTCTTCAGAGATGTTTATATCTAACATCAATCGTTTGAAAAATTAATTCACAGGAGGGGCTCCGACCTTTGACCTTAATAACATCCTACTGGAGCCCCAAAAACGGACGGATTCTCCACCGCAGCACTGAATCAAAGCGTCAGGACCATTAAGAAATAACAATATCACAGTTTCACACAGATATAATGTTTTCTGATGAGCTTCAACACATTTAGCTTAAAAGATTTTATATTTCTTATCAGGTAAATAAAGAAATCAGATCAGATATGTACCTGCATGAAATAAAAAGCATATTTCTCTGAAACATGACAAAGTACGGTTTGTTACAAACTTTGTTGATCATGGCTTTTTATCTACAAAAAACTGTAGCATAAATTAAATGTCAGCGTCAGGAGCACTACACAGATCATCAAGTCACAAAGAAACTGTCTGTCCTACTTGGCAGTGCTGTTTGTTTTTTATAAATTCATTAAATCTAACATTAAATATTGTCTACTATAGAACTATATAGAACTAAGACATGAAGTTAGTTTTAGCCTCTCTTTGTATTTCTTTCTTTTTAAAGTACCAATTATTTTCCACCAGGCGAAAATCTGCATTAAAACCCACATTAAATAAGCTACAAGCTAACTACGCCTGCAAATGGACTGAACTTTCTACCCGTTTTATTATCAGTAAACAAAATATTTGATATTGGCAGACTACAAAACTTGCAGATGGAAAAAAAAAATTGAGTTGAGATTAAATTTTGCTCAATGAAATCAGCTTTTTAGGATTATGAGCACCTTTGTTATGTTCAGCTAACGAGCCATTAAAGCATTTTTTTTTTTTCAAAAATTACAACATATGCAACGCAAAAAAAAAAACTTTATACACAAAATAAATCTGATTATCTGTGAAGTGCAGATGTGTCTCATTCGAGAGAGGTATTTAAACGAACATTATCATACGGAGGGTACACAGTGACAACAGTGGCCTTTTAGTAAGAAAAACTCTGGGATAAATATTAAAGTTACTTCATTAAAAGTACAATAAATATAACGGGTCAGAGTCAGCAGGTAGTCGACCATCACATTTATCTAATATCAGCTCTTCTCCTAAATGATTTAACATACAAACAGCCCCCAAAAAAACCTGAAATACAATAAATAAAAAAATGACCAAAATATTTTCACATTTAAACTAAAAAGCATATCTGAACGAGCAGCAGTGCATGCAGATTTTCTGGTCCTGTATAAAGTAAGGCACCAGAGGTTTCCAGAATTCACCTGGTATACGGAGTATACTTAGAAAACAAGTCTTCAAGTGTTTTAAAGGCAGTCTATGAGAGTGCATACAACAGAGACTGAAATCATGTTGGCCCTTCGGTTTTCAGGCTTCAGCAGAAGTCATCTTCTGCAGCAGAGGAAGCTGGCAGGGAACAAAAAAACTGATTATTTTAACCTGAATACGAATCTCAGAGGTTTTCATTACATTACAGCATTTCTCTGTGTTTATGTCACATCAGAGCTGCAATAAAATGAAGTTATATGACGACTAGTTGCTGCAGTCTCATTCAAAAACAACCAGGACGGAAATAAAAAGAGCAACAACCAAATCACTGTGTGATGAAACAATCAAAGCAGAGTGGACTCTGGTGTTAAACATCTGTAAAGTCATGATTGTAGTTTATTCAGTGGAAGAAAAATTTGAATTTCAGCACATCTCCTGGAACTCAGCAACATGACAGTGTTTAAATTTACTACAAACTTATTAATAGTCCCTTTAATTAGTTGGCTTTTTACCTAAACTTGGTAAAATAAAATTTTAAAAAGAAATGGTACCTTTGCCAAATCCACCCCAGTGAGAGCATTGACGGATACAGGAAGTTCGGCCAAAAGGCGATTTATTTCGCCCGTCAGGCGGTTGCCCTCCCCGCTCAGGATCACGATCTCGTTTGTTTTGGCTAAAGGTGCAGAAACCTTTGAAGCAATCTGTAAAAAAAGGGTTAAATGTTAACAAGCTACATTTCTCACAGTGCTCAAAAGATGAAGAGGGAACTGCATCGATAAGATATAATGAAACTTATTCAGTCCAGTCAGCAGAGTGATGAAGTTATTTAAAAAATAAATTAATTAAATTAAGAAAAAAATTAACGTGCTGCCACATCTAAAATGAAAAATGAGAACGATGTGCTAACATGGTAGAAGTGTTTTAAATGAATACACCAATCAGCTCTAAACAAACCTGTTTAGGGACGAATTACAGCAGCTTTCTGCAGCACATGTGTGTCTGTATGTGTGTGTGTGGGTGTGTCTGCATGTCAGTGTGTGTGTGTGGGTGTGTCTGCATGTGAGTGTG
>NC_051431.1:2859900-2973178 GCF_001649575.2 Kryptolebias marmoratus
GTGTCTGCATGTGAGTGTGTGCGAGTGTATCTGCATGTGAGCGTGTGCGAGTGTGTCTGCATGTGAGTGTGTGGGTGTGTGTCTGCATGTGAGTGTGTGCGGGTGTGTCTGCATGTGAATGTGTGTGTGCGGGTGTGTCTGCATGTGTGTGTGTGCAGGTGTGTCTGCATGTGAATGTGTGTGTGCGGGTGTGTCTGCATGTGAGTGTGTGGGTGTGTGTCTGCATGTCTGTGTGTGTCTGCATGTGTGTGTTACCTTGGGCAGGGCTTCCAGGACCAGAGCAGTCTTTGCTGCTTCTCCGTACTCCTGGTAGGCCTCGGCCTTCAGCCTCATCTTTTCAGCCTCTGCCTTTCCTATGGCTTCGATCGAGGAAGCCTCGGCTTCACCGATCCTTTTGATTTTCTCAGCCTCAGCCTGAGCTATCAGCACCGTCTTCGTCCTGACGCCACGAAACACACCAGCATTAAAGTAACAGAACTTAAACAGAACATTTTCTCAAGGCATCATTTATTCTTACTCACAATAATGTTTTTAAAAAAAGCTTATCTAAAACCTCTCCCAAAAGGAAAGAAAACAATGTTAGGTTATAGTAAAATGTTGGTTACATAACCCTGAGAGGAGTTTGTTGTTTACATCAAGATCCAGTTTCAGATCTGTGTAACGTAACATCACACCCACATGTTAGGTCCTCAGGTTATTCAATCTGGGCTCTGATGCCCTCTGAGAGAACAGTTAATGAAATAAAATAAAAATAAGTGCAGGACTACCTTCAAGCAAACTGTGGATAAACTTCCTGTAAAAGCTGCAGTTGATTTCTAATGTGGTGATTAAACCACCAAAATCCACCAAATGCAGTTGGAATGTTTAAAGATTTCAATGTTTTGATCTCCTACAGAATCACCTAATCTTTTATTTTTTGTCTGAACTAATTACAGTCATGAAATTTAATAACAGAACCGAACCTACCGGCGCAAACAAAGACAGTTAATCACGAAGAATTTAATGAGACAGTTATGGTTTGGGAAAGAAAATCAGAGTTCGAGCTGCTGGTTCAACTATTTAATTCTAACTTTAGCCTTTTAGACTTAAGTCTAGTATAGTATTAAATATTTAAACAAGCACTGAAGTCTAAATATTTTACAGAAATCTTTTGGAGGGTCTGTAAAAGTCTGACATCAAACTCCAGAGGACTACAGAGTGACGCAGTTTGTGAAAACAGCAAATAAATACTGCAAGTTAGCATGAGTTTAAAATGCGATGCTTTTATATTCTTATTTGCTTGGCTATACATTCTCTTCTAGTAACTCAACAGTATTTTGTTCTCCAGTCAGATTTTCAGATTAAAAAAACAAATCTCCACCTGAGCATTGAGCTGTGAGGTGTGTATGAACAGCAACTGCAGAGAAAGTCTGGATCAAATCGTCAACTAATTTTCCAGAGAACTTCAAATATGTCAATTCTGTTGACTGATAATTATTATTGTTACCTGGTATCGCTGATAAAAACTCAGAATAAAGGCGTTTTTACTCACTTGTGTCCCTGGGCGAGCTGCTGCATCTTGTAGGCCTCGGCCTCAGCCGGCCTCTTCACCGTCGCGATGAGCTCTTTGTCGGTGCGATCGATTTCCTTCTCCTCGATGGTGATCTCCTTCTTCCTCTGCACAACCTGGATCTCGATTTCCTCCAGACGGATCTTTTGCTGCTCCTTGGCGGCCTGAAGCTCATAAGCCAGCTGCGCCTCAGCTTTCTGAAGACATCAACACAAAGATCGACACATCAGCCATTTGTTCTCCTAACCGATGGAGTCACATAGTAAAATATTCAAACTTCATTTAGTTTTTTTACACTATATTGTATTAAGGATGATCAGCGGTTTTCAAATATTCAAAGTTCAGATAAAATAGAAAAATTCAAAGAACTGATGCAATTTAAGCGACCCTCATGACCGTCTTTTTACTCCAGCACCTGATAGTGACACGCTCAGTTGTCTCCTAACTGTGGGTTTTTTTTTTTTTAGACACAACACCCACCACTTACCCCTCCTCCCTAAAATAAAATATATAATAAAACAACTCTGAGCATCCCAGCGTCTTTCTGCCATTGTATTTTATTTTGAAAGAATTATAAAGTGGAAGCTACAGTCCTGGGTGAGCTCAGCTTTGCTGTCAGGATCTATCTCTGCCTTTAAACAGTTTGTTGTTGTGATATATTAATTAGTCCTGCATGAATAAAGGATTAATTAAGCACCGTTTATGAGAAGAATGAACTGAAGGAGGGGTGCTAGTTAGACAGGACCGGCAGAAAAAAACAACATCAAATAATTACAGACAAATTTGAAGAGTGTCTTTACTTAAAATGTCCGTCTCATTATTGTATTATCCACAGGAAACACTAAAGGGGCCTTTAAGATTTTCCAACATTCACACAAAGTAATTTCCCATTTCTGGACACAGCATGAGTTAATTACTAAATGTCAAACAGGGATACTGCTAAAAACTAAAATAATTATAACTATAGACTTGCACTGAAAGTAAATTATTATAAACACGTTGAGGAAATAGATTCAAAGCAGTTGTTGATTTGTTTTTTAGTCTAAAATCTGAAGAAAATACAAGCTAAAATGGAAAGATTGTTAAAGAAAAATATCAGACAAAGAAAAGCATCAGATATAAATATATAAAAAAAAGCAGAAACAGGAGTTGGTGTGAAGGAAATGGGATTTAAACCAACAATAACAGGTAAAAAGAAGCTGTTATGGACTGTGGATCACTGGATGGATCTTTAAACCCCAACCTGAAAAATGAACATTAAATATCTGAAATTATATTTCAGATACAGAACCTGTGGAGATGGCAGTCATTGCCTCTACAGTACAGGTGACATTTCATCACACCTGATTCTATCAGCTGAAAGTCACTTCGGGATGAAGAATCCTGACTTCATTAGTGAATTTTATGCCTCAAAAGCTTTAAGACAATCAGAACTGCCAGAGGAGTTGCAACAAAAAACAGAAGTGATATATTTTGGGTCATAATTTCATATTTTTTCATTAAGGATTGAGTGATTGAACATTTAATCTACTGGATTAAAAAGAAATCCTTTTTACAAGAATTCAATTGTCTGAAGGTAGGTTTTGACAGAAATATAGCTGTTAAATAAGATCAAAATCAAACAACAGAAAGAACTTTTAGCTAGATTAGATGTTTGACAGGCGTGAAACATGCCAACAGCAGGTTTATATCAATAATCAACATTCAGGGAGTTGGTCTAATGGGAACTGTTGTTACGTTAAAATGCAAATTAAATGCCTAAGTCTCCAACCTTAGTGTTGATCTCTTGGTTGAAAGACGCTTTCTGCAGCTCCAGTTCTCGTTTGGAGTCGGCCATTTTGGTGTCGGCCACAAATTTCACATCCATCATTTCCTTCTTACATTCTGCTTCCTGGGAGACAAAAAAACCCAACAGAGCCATGATCAGTGGGGTTTTGTGCACAGCGGAATATGTCTCAAACAGACTCTGTTTACCCGTATCCCAGCATCCCTCTCTGCTTCAGCCACACCGATGTCTGCGTCCCTCCTGACAGCAGCGATCTGGGTCTTCCCGAGGGAGCTCAGGTAATCCAGTTTATCGTACACATCCTGTGAACAAACAGTTCATCTGATGAGCTGCAGAGAATAACATCCTCACGACACACAACCACAGGAGAGAAACTGAAAGATTTCTGTCATATATGTAAAAAAAATATATAAAAACAACAGAATTTTGGATAACTGAGACAAAGTATGTTTGTTTCCTTGTTAGTGAAATGAAAAAAAAAGACATGGTCATAAACAGCGCACCCTTCAGGATGGAGCGGGCAAACAAAAAGATCATCTTTAACTGAACGATAACTACATCCTCCCCGTGTATCTGGATCTCTCTGAACAAAAACACCAAGATTAAAGAAGCCAAAACAAATACGAGGCAAGAAGAGTCAAGAAAACAGGAAGTTTAATATATAATCACACAAGTGTATCATCTAATCATTGTGGTGTTGCAGGTTATGGGTTATAATTTGAATTTGAAAACATCTATATTTATTTCTAAATTAATTTACATTGTGGGATACTCAATGTAAACAGGTGTATCCTTATGACTTCTCCAGAAACTACAGATTTAAATGAGTGTGTGCCTACTGTAACACAGAATCCTTTTAGAACATGAAACAACCTGTTTAATATTTTATACCAAGAGGAGTTTAAACAGATAAAGACAAATGATTTCCTCCATTAACGAGCCGATTTGTCTTCGGCTCACGTTTATCTGAAATTGACTCTTTAACCAAGTGATCATTAAAACTGTTTCAGTGAAACAGACTCATGTCAGTAAAGGCTGAAAAGACTCATCAGCATCAACAATAAGTAAAAACAAATCAAAAGATGCTTTTCTTTGACAGGTTTAAGGAAAGTCCAGACTAAATATTTAAGGATGGGTTAATGATGGTAAATAAAACAGAAGGATCAGAAGCATAATGATGCTCTTCTGAGGCAAATGCCTGAATGTAAATATTTTTACAGTGTTTCTCCTGATTCAATCTTTTATTTTTTGGTGCTACCCCACCTAAGTTTTCCAGAGCATCTCCTTCCTCTCCTTCCACCAACCTTGATCGTGAAGCTCAGAATCTCGATGCCCATCCTGCCCACGTCAGGAGCTGCAACATCCCTCACCAGTTTAGCAAACTGGTCTCGATCCTGATAGATCTGCTCCACAGTCAGAGTACCTGCAGCACAAAAACATCATCAACCTTTTCACAATTCAAACCGAGCCCCGTCTTCACCTTCTGTGTTGAGTTTGGTTCGTGTAAAAACAGCTGCAGCACGAAATTACCTGTTTGCAATTCTTTAAAGAGGCAAAAATGTCACAGATAACTGTTTCAACAGACCCCCAACTAATAGGATTAGTATGGCTATTAGATTATTAGATTAGCTGTGTATGTACATTTTAAAACACTTTTGGGAAAAAGTCCTTTATCCTGTAATCCAGTATTGATGTTTCAGTTGCTTTATGGGTAATACACATGTAAGATGGAGAAAAACAGCCTTGGTCGATGAACTTTACTGTGAGACAAATTTATCTCAACATTTTACCAACAAAACATTATTTAAAAAACGTATCTTAATCTTGCTGACGCATCATTTTAAACCTAAACACAGAGATAAAAACAACATAGATGATTTTACTGGAAATGTACGCCAAGATAAAGAAAGTCAGAGCGGTAAGAAGATGTGTTTTTATTTGTTTTGTTTCCTTTTTACAGGGTTCTACCATTCAGAATTTAGTAAACATTAAAGATTAACAATCAAACATTCGTTCATTTTAGTGGGAGAAGGTAAGTCGAGAACATTAGGACCTATAAGTTTTACAAGTTGAGAGTTCCCCGTGAAGAAATTTTATCAACAAAAGTTGGATTTTTTTTCTGCTCATTATAACTTTTCTCTTTTTTTCTGTTTTCTTAAATGCCCAAAAGAACAATATTTTGTTTTTCAGCTGTTGAAAGAACCCAAAGAAATTTGCAGACATCCCCTGGAGTTTCTATCTAATAAAAATGAACAATAAACAAGGAGAATAACCAGCAGACTAACTGAAAATAAAGATAATTCTAACGTAAAGTTAGCGTTACTTATCCATACCTAAAATGGAGCGCAGATGTCCCTCCAAAGTCTGCAGGAGAACACCTTTGATTTCTCTTATCGATTTCCCCAGAAACTGCTCACAAGCTACAGCCAACAGCTCCTGTTCTGTCATGACTTTCACCTGAAGCACAAACAGTCACACAGTCAGGTCACCACGTTCAAAAACAGTCTGCAGAATCTGTCGTCATCAAATTTAGATGACAGACAAAGAAAAGTACATTTTTCCACCAAGGTATTAATTTTCTTACAAATCATACAATCCATCCATCCATCCATTATCTGCTGCTTATCCCGGAGTCAGGTGGTCAGTCAGCAGCTTCAGCAGAAAGCCCAGACATCTCCCTCCACAGCCACCTCTTCCAATTCTTCTGGGAGGCGATCCCAGGCCAGCAGAGAGACATAGTCTCCCCAGCGTGTCCTGGGTCTTCCCCGGCGTCTCCTCCCAGTTGGACATGCCTGGAGCATCTCCCTAAGAAAAAGTCCAGGAGGGCAAATCACCTCAACTGGCTCCTGTCAGCGTGGAGGAGCAACAGCTCTACTCTGAGTTCCTCCCAGATAATCAGACTTTTCACCCTATCTCTAAGGTGAGAGTCCGGCTACCATGCGGAGAAAACGCATTTTGACCACCTGTATCCAAGATCTCATTTAAACTCCTCCACTTGAGGCAGCACCCCTCGGAGAGAGAAGTCCGGGCTTTTCTGACTGAGGACCACGGTCTCAGATTTGGGGGTGCTGATCTTAATCCCAGTGAGAACTGGAGATCACGGCACGATGACACCAGCAGGACCGCACCAACTGTAAATAACAGTCCACCGGTTCCCCTCAGCAGCCTCTGGACTCCTACCAGCTAACAAGGCCTGATAGGACACCTTCTTCAGCTTGATGGCGTCCCTCACCCGGGGTTTCCCCCATCGAGTTTGAGGTTAATACAAGCAAACTGAGAAAAATAAATGTTTTTTTATGCCCTAAAAGGCTTTTTCTTTCCATTTAAATAAAAAACAAGCAAAAAAAAGTTTTTACCTGCTAAATATCTTTACATACAAAATCAAACTATAAGTTTGGATTTGAAGAAGGTTTTAATTTGGTAAAGTCTGAGTTGGACTGGAAACCATCTGATCGAATTTCAGCTTCTGATTTTCGATGGTTTTTGATTTTGCGTGCAAAGACACTTAAGCAGAGTTCAAACAACAACACACAGCCTTACACAGATACAGTCTGACAAAGCAGAGGCCAGGCCCACCTCCTGTGCTTCACATGTAGGGAGCTGGACTTACCTGGGCCACCCCGGTGACAGTGATGGCTACTCCCTCAGCCGTCTCCACGTCTTCACATCGAGGCTGCAGAGTCATGATCTCCAGACTTAACCTACAGAGAAGAATGAATCAATAAGAACAAATATGGAACCTGAAGATGTTAAAACAGTCTTTCATTTATCAGGGATGGGTCTTTTAGGTGTACCCAGCAGGTTCAAATAAGTCATGTACTGTTTGTAGGCAGATCTATGTGCAAATTTTAGACATCTGCCCTACAATCTGCTGCAGCTTTATCAGTTTAAACAGGTGCTTCATGAGGCCTCTGCTTTGACTCACAGGTGTCTCATGTTTGTGGCTGACCATAAATGTTAGACAGGAAGTCACTGAAGTTTGTTGTTCTGTTAACTAATCACTCATTCTGGTTTAACAGTCATTACCACTTAGAGCAGATGAAAAATTACAAAGTATGCCTTATTTGTTGGTTTTTCCATTTCTGTTACTAGTTCCCAGACATAAAAATGTTAGGTTCACCATTCCAAACCGGAGAAAGTTCAGTCTGGAGATGCGTTTTGTCACAGTGCAAACAGTCTGACAGTCCAAATGCAAACAAACAAACAAAAAGCAGAAAGGAGGACAGTTTTTTTCATGTTTTTTTATATATATAAAAACATCTCAGTAACTACTGCTGCTGCTTTGAAGAGGAGGTTATTTGGCAAGTTGTCATCTGCAATTTATCTTTAATAAAAACTATTTCAGAAAAGAATTAGCAGCAATCTTCTTGCCAAACGCTGAGAACTTTCCTCTTTCTGTTCACTTTGTCCACACAAACATAAAAGCTGTAAATGCGTAGGCACTCATAAGATATTCATAGCCAGTAAATCACAGAAGATAGATAACTACTTTACAATATGGCTGTTTTATAAATAGCAGTCATCATATAGTCAAGTGTTGCTTACATGCATTGTTCCTTTACAAAACACACACAGACAACAAATACTAATCAACTCAATTAAATGCTTTAGATTACAACACAAACTATCATAAAAATCTATATCTGCAACATAAATGCATCACACATATCTTGTAAATGCAAAGTAATTAGTTTTAATAGCTGTTCTGCTCAATTAGTCAGGTTTTTAGAAGGGTAGTTTCCTCTGACTCTGAGAGTGACATCTCAAAGAGGCTAATGGAAATCTCTTTATCTCTTTAGCCTTCATCTGGTTAGAAATGAAACCAGATCAGCTGACAGACAAGAGCACAGATCTCAGTTCAGTTTGTCTGGGTCTTATCTATTCCTGTTTATGATGTTGTATAACAACCACTGCATATAGAGATGCAGATAAATGACCCCTATAAAGGGTCCCCTTACAGCTCAATGAACAATGCTTCATTTCTCAATAAAAGTGATTCAGTTAAAAGCAATTGTCTAATGTATAGCACCATTCAGCCTATTTAAAGAGAAGAAACAGCCACTAGGTAGTTTGGTTTGGTTGTGTGTAAACAAGGAGCAGAGAAAGTAAAGGTGAGAGCTGTCTGAAGAGCTCAGAGAGAAGATTATAGTTATCTGTGTTAAAGGTGAAGACTACAAAATCATCTCCAAGCAGCTCCATGTTCCTCTGACCACAGCTGACAAGATTATTAAAAAAATAAAAGGTTCATGGGGCTGTAGCCAGCCTCCCAGAATCTGGACACAAAAGCAAATGCAACCCCAGGTTGACGAGATGATAGCGTGGATGGTAAAAAAAGAGCCAAGAAAATCATTCAAAACCATTCGAGCTGAGCTCCAAGGTGGAGATTTACGGTCACATCATCCGTCGTATTATGAATCATACCGAGCTCTGTGAAAAAACAACCAGGAGGGCTTCACCAGTGACAGAAAAACAGAAAAAAAGCCAGACAGGAATTCACCAAAATGCATGTCAATAAGCCCTAAAACATCTGGGAAAGTTTCTGTGACTAATGAGACCAATTAAAAATTCAGAGGTGATCGAGTTTTTGCTATCTGTGCTTCTAAACTTTGGAACGGTTTACCTTTTCATGTACGGACCGTTGAGACTGTCCAGAGCTTTAAACCTTTGCTTAAAACACATTTTTATTCTTTGGCGTTTAATTGTAACAGAGTTTGAGTTTTCTTTTATTGAATTTTACGACAGTTATAGAGAATATTTGTTTCTTAGTTTCAACTTCACTTTTATAATAAAGTTTTTTCTTGTTGTATCTCATTGAACTGTAAAGCACTTTGGTCAACATCTGTTGTTTTTATGTGCTATATAAATAAATTAACATTGACAAACTGGAGCTTTTTGGCTTCAATCCCATAAAATAGAGTTTTGTTTTGTTTATTTTTGTGTATTATTGCAGAAGATAATTTATCCTCATCTGTGTCACCAGAGATTTACATTTAATAGAACAGTTATGATTTCTGGCAGGAATCCCCAAAGGTTTGATATTTTGTTTTGTTTTGTTTTTTAAATCAACGTGCCTACTGGTTTGGCTCACATTTGAAACACGTGTAGCGTAATGTGAAACTTCTTATGGTGGAACAGCTTTCATCTTCTCCCTGTGCCTGCTGATAATGGAATAATGAGACTAAACTCCCTGTGGAAATTCACCACAACACAAGTTCATTTCAGCTGTGGTGAATTTAAAAACCTTCGTTGAAACCCATTTCAGCATGAGAGGACGTCGGTGCTTCAATCATTCTGTTACCTTTGGGAGTTGGTTACAAGCCACCAAGCCCACGCCCAGCCGCCCACGATGTAGCTCTTCGAATCAGAACCACAACATCCACCTGAACAAAAACACAACAACAGCATTCAGACAAGGCTTCAGTTCAGTAACAACAACAACAAGCTGATAGAAAGGCCAAAAAAAAACATACAGAGTTTAAATGGATTTTACATAAACAATAAAAAGTCCCTTTGATTCATTCAGTGCTAACTCTGTTCATTTTTTATGTTAATTTTATTTCGTGAAACACTTTGTGTTGTTATTTAATACATACTGGCGAAAAACAGGATGTGTAAAAACCAAATGCTACAAATAAAGTTGTTTTCTGTTTAATTAAACACCCAACATTTTCTGGAGAATGTGCGGACAGTTTGGTCTAAAAAATCCTGCACATCTGAGTTTCCATAGACGGGAAGTCCTGGAAATTAGGGGAAAAAACAGGGAAACAAGGGAAAACAAGCTAAGATGAAAAATAGAGAGAAAAAGTTAGCAAAAGTTCAACAAAAACAGTTCTCTATGTTCCCCAGGCACAAAAACTAAAACACTCCTCCGAATGCTCTTCTGTTATTTACTCTATAATATTTCCAAATAATAGTTGAAAATAAAACCCTAAAGACAGAAATTAGAAATAATCATTTAATCTAGCATGGCTGTCTCAGCACATATCAAAACTCATTTATTAATAAACAAAGTTTTATTTATAAACCAAATCCTTCTCTGAATTAGAGGGATTTGCTTTGCTTCATTCAAATAATTAAACTATAATTGATGAACTTTTAAATGCAAAACTCAAACTATAAACTATAATTTAATAAAGTCAGTGTTACTAAGTCCTGTTAGAGGATTTTACACACGTATCAGAATAGTTCCAAAAGGCTAAAAACAAAATATAAGCTTATAATAACTACAAAAATATATCAAAAACTTGTGACTAAATAATACTGTATAATAATAACAGTGCTGTATATTTGACAAACACTAAATCTGTATCATTAGCTGATCTGCAGCAGCTCTAAGTTGTTATGGTAATAATAATAATAATAATAATAATAATAATAATAATAATAATAATAATAATAATAATAACGGACCCAATACCGGAAACGACTCCTCTGCTGTTAGCTAATGTTAGCATTAGCTTTATAAGCTAAAGCGGCTGTAATTAAAGTTAGCTTGAGTTTCCCAAACAGCCACATTTATACTTTAAATGACAGCGTTATAAGGGTGTCTCGGTTTGTCATTTTGTACCTGTCAGATAAAATCGTGCTTGGTTTGCTCCTCTTTCACCCTGACAGATAAACAGCTAGCTAGCAGGCTATTTTAGCACAACAAGATTGAATGAAAAACCAACCGGAAACCACCAACGCTTCGTTTGGCCCCACGGTCAAGCAGTTTCCCATATCGATTTAGGACAGCGAACACAAAACAGGAAAGACACGAATGCGATCCTTTGACGAAATGACAGCTGCAGTATTTTCTCTGTATTTAATCCAGGTTTGAATGGAGAGATTTAGGAGTCTTCACGCCCAGCACGACAGCAACAACAACACTGCAGCCCCACCCCGGCGTGACGCTTGGGCACTGGGACGAAAATATAATTTAGATTAAATAAAAGCTCAGTTGAAGGACATAAAACAAAACAAAACAACACATATTAACTCACAGAACCCTTGGCAAAAGACGTCAGAACATCGCTACTCTTTAAAATAAATAAATTCAGTTGGGTTTTCCTTGGTCGAGATTAGGTTTGCTTCTTTAGTTCATCGGCGCATGTGCCGTTTTCGCATTAGCCATAGACGCCGTCAACTTGGTGCGGCGCAACGTCCGCTGGTAAGTAAATGATGCAAACCCAAAGAGACGAACCGTCTCATGCTGGGTCAAATTGTCCCATCATTTATAAAGATAAAAACTAAATACTGTAGTCCTCAAAGGAGGCATGTTAGAAAATAAATATTATTCATTCATTATTCAGGCAATTTTTATCAACGCATTCTGAAATTGTTCATCTGAAATAATACGCAGCCATTTCTTTTGTAGTGCCTCCCTTTGTCCACTAGAGGGCAGTAAAACACCAAAATAAAATTTTGAATTTACCAAAATAAAAACCATTTTTGGTCAGTTTGTCCTGATTTTTACTTTACTTTACATTATTAAACAATATAGTGATATTAACATTACGTTTCTTGGGAAACAAGAAACCCCTTAATGTTATAAATATTTAAGATATATATATATAGAGAGAGAGATATATTTTGAAGAATGTCGCATATTAAATTGGAAAAAAGGCACCCAGTTAAATTAACACACACAGACACATAAACAAAAAGTATAAAATATAAATGAGCCTTTTTATTTGATGCAGTAGTCAACGCAAGGGAATAGCTATGTTGATATTCAAATGTAATCTTATTAAAAACATAAAAGACAGTACAAGTGAGCAAAGTATTGTTATTTTTTTTATAATTTTATTGTTAATTTGTTTTCCTGCCCATCAGTCACTGCAGTATTTTCCAGAGCACATGTGTGTTTTTAACATAAACTTTGTACGGATGAGATTTAAACTGTTTAAAGTTACAATATTTCAAACAAAACATTTGTATGTATAGGTGAAACTATAGATTTAACCCAAATAGAAGTGTATAAAACATGACTCAGTTACAGCTATCCAAGTGAAACTAATTTATTGCTTTTTAATTGCTTATATTGATGTTTATTGTTTGAATTTGATTGAAATATTTAAATTATTTGGTTCTTTTGTTGTGTTGGCATCCATAAAGAAAAACTTGTTGTGTTGGGCGTTGTTTCGGCTTCTTGCTCTGGGTTTCCATTCCTTCTGTCGGCCCTCTTTGTGTTTATTATCAGTGTGTGACTGTGTGTCTAATTACAGCCTCCTCTGTGCTGGACCACATCACCCCCCGCTGACTCTTTCTCTCTCTGAGCTGCAGGGATCAGTGGCTGAGCAGCTCCTCGTATCCCCGTTCATAGAAGGAGGGAGGTGGAGGGAGACGTTCACTCCTGATACCTCTGCACCTTCACGTGAAGGGGGAGGGGGGGGGAGGGAAACAGAAGACAACTGATGAGGTTAATTATAAGAATTTACCTCTAATAACAGGAGAGGGGGATAAAAAAAGATAGAAGAAAGGCACAACATTAAAATCATCTGAACAGGATAAGGAAAGAAGACTCAACAGGCTGGAACAGGACTGACTGGATCCAAGAAGAGTTTTGATTAACCAAAAAGGTAAGAGCGAAACATAATTCATTAATTTATATTCCAGCTTTACGCCTAACGTCTTCATTCTGCGTGTGAGCGTTATCCTGACATTTATTTCTGAAAAAATAATATCTGCTACTTGTTAAGGTTTTTGCAATGTGCAGAAAAAGATCAACAGAAAAATACAAATTCAACACTGATATCAGGATTTTAATAAATGTTTCTAAGCAGGGATGATTGTGATTGACATCTCTATAAAGCTTTATAATTATAGATTTTTTACATTGGGATTATAAATATAATAAATTGTGGTAGAAATGCCACCATTGGTCCACAGCAAACACCATACCAAATAGAAACTAACATTTTTATATAAAAGAGGGATTCTCAACAGCTTAAAACATTTAATGTAACATGTTTAATGGTTTAATGGTTTTGTAAAAAGGCTTTTAAAAAAGCTCTTTGTTATGTCACCAAAACAGCCCAACTGGAGTAAAAAAAATGGAATGATCAAACCTTTTTGGGACAATAAAATCACTTCCCATTTGGGACGCCCTAGAAAGTTCCCTAAAACCGTCTGCTTTTGGGATCAATATTTCACAGCAGCGTCCCATTAGAGGGTTTTACTCCGCAGGGTGCCTCTCTCAGAGGGGGGCTGGCGATGTTTCCCTCAGGACTAGAAACATGCAGTGAGGGGCAGCCGGTAGATTTAGGTTCACAATTCTTGTTTAAGTTCAAAAAAAGAACAGGTGAGATGAGCTCTGCTGTCAGATTAGATCTTTATCTGGTATTATTTGTGCAGCTTCTGGAGTCCCACAGTCTGAATTCTGACAGTTTAGCCAGGATGAGCAGGGTCCTCAAAATTACCTACATCAAATTTAACATGTGCAAAACAAGAACAGCTCAAAAAAAGGCTCAAACGCTGCAGGACTCTGCAGAGGCTTATTTATTTTATTTTATCTGAAATATGAAGGTAAATATGCTGCAAAACAGGAGGCAGATTTAATGTGAATACTTGTATGTGCTCTCAAACTGTAGTGCATAAAGTGCTCAAATTAAATCTACAAACTCACGTTTTAAAACATTTTTACCTTCAGATTAAATCAAAATGTTCATTAAAAATAAAACATCAGATTATCATCTTCAGTTTACAAAAACATGCTCGTATTTAAATGTTGTTACAACAGCTTGTTTTTATTCTTTAAGCACTTTTTAAAAAACTATGTACAATAAACCTCCTCAGTCCCAAACAGGGGCATAGCTAAGGGTGGACCTGGGGGGGCTCAGGCCCGCTCACTTTACGACAAATCCTTTCCAATCAATCTGCCTACAATTTATTAATTTCTTTCTTCATTTAAACATGGAAATTAAACATAAAAATAAACTTCTGCATTTCCATTCAACTTTAATAATCTTGGTAAATAAATTTATGAATACTTTGCTGCGTTAAAACTTTATTTTTCCACCTTTACCTTGTCTCAACTGTGACTGTATGTTACTGATTTAATAATTTGTTGTGTCTGAAGTCTTTCAGTTGTGCCAGTGAGATTTGTTGTTTTTTTTCTGAATACAGATCATCCTTCAGGAGATTGATGTAATTTTAAGGCCTGCAGAGGTGCAGTATATCAGGAATAGTACACAAATACAGATCTTTCATGTATTTTAAAAGCTGTGTTAAATTTTTTGGCTCACCTGTAAATTTATTTCTGGCTAAGATCCCAAACAGCAAAGATATAAAACTATTTGATAAATGTTTAACGATGCACAGCTGTGTGGAGTGGCGCTAAATAAAGCACATATGACGGAAAATAACAGCATCTTAATATTAGTATCTGGGTTTGAAACTCAGCTGGAGTTTGTATGTTTTCTCTGTGCATGCCTGCTTTTTATTTAGGTACTTTCCTCCTGCATGCAGGCTAGGTTAACTAGTCCAGTTCAAAATCTGATTTAATTGTGGTTAAAGGTGTGAGTGTTCATGGTGGTTTGTTTCCTGTGATGGACTGGTGACCTGACCAGGGTCTACCCCACCTCTCGCCCAATGACTGCTGGGAAAATAACGGTACAGAAAATGATCAAAATGATCTCTGAGGATAAAGGGGCTCGAAGTCGCCTGCAATGTTTTGCATCTGAAAAGGTTGATTAATGAATAATAAGAACTGAAACCTGGAAAACTCAAAGTGTTGCTCCGAGCCAATAACTTACAGGATTTTGTGAAAAGAATAGAAAAACAAAACCAGTGGAGAAATACTTGTTGCTTTTGTTGTTGTTGTTGTTGTTGTTGTTGTTGTTCTCACTCACATCTCCATCATTACCTGTCTTCATCTTTGTCTCTTTTTGTTAATGTGTCTAATCTTAGCAGATATAATCTGATATGTGTGGACAAGCAGGGACTGACTGCACTCAACCTTTGTCCCAGACCTCTGCAGGGGTAATTAGCTGCTGAAATATTGATAGCAGTGTGTGTGTGTGAGGGAGAGAGGCACACATCATCTGCATGCATTATGTTGGTATTTATAAGAACTTATAAACATGTAGACACGTTCTTAACAAGTCATGAAGAAACAAAAAGAGACATTTGGTTTTAAACTGAATACTGCAACATTCATTTCAGCTTCTTTCTCTGTTATTTTGTTAATACAATTATTTTTTTAAACATTTTTAAGGTTTTGATTCTTGTTTTGACTGTTTTGATGCTAACCAAAGTGTATGATGCAGTTATTATTAACTCATTGTTTCATAAAAACAATAATTTATTTACTAATTTCTGCCATACAAGCTTCATTTTAAAATTATCTATTAATTACAACCTGATGATACAGCAGCACTGCCATAGTGGTCACTTCATACCTACTGCCAAGCACGGTGGCGGAGGGTTGATAATATGGGCTTGTTTTCTAGCTTACAGGATTTGTGCATTTGTTATTGTTTGGTTAATTTTAGTCAGAAAATTTGCCAGGTCATGGATAAAGTAACATTTCTTTTTTAAATGATGCTATATTGGAAGTAAATCTTTTAAAAAAAAGGAGAAACAAATGACTAAAGACAATCTTATTTTCTGTATGCTTTAGTGCTGTCTCAGTCTTTCACCTACATATATTTCTTATAAAATAGATTCATAAAATAGAATAAAAAAAACATCAAGAGTTCCATTAGGTTATTTAAACTCAGATTATTTAGATTATTGATATTTTTGTCATGGAAATCCCTTGGTAAATGACCCGCCACATTCTGCAAACCCTTTTTGCGGCTCGTCGCAGCTGACTCGTGAGGCTAAGTGAGGCGTTCAGGTTTGAATCCAGATTGTGTTTATATGCGTCAGATGTAACTGGAGCCGGTTCTGGTATCAAAGAGGAGCGTAGGAACAGCGGACAATGAGCTGGAGGTGTCACAGCTGCCGTGCCTCAAAAAGCCAAAGGATCAAACCTCATAGACTCATGAACAGAAGCTAAATAATTTACCAGGCCTCGGACCAATACACACACACACACACACACACAGCAGAGGATGTGTGTGAGTTTATATAAGAGTATGACCCAAACAGACCGGCTGACATCAGTGTGTCTGAACACCCTGACAGAAGCAGAATTTTAAATTTATAGAGTATTTCGGAGTGTTTAATAACTCTGCTCAGTGGTGAGAGCAGCCATGTTGTTTGGTTTGGAGACAGAACAGGAAGTATCAGAGCTGAAGATGTTGAGGTTCTCCTTGGGAGGGACGAGGATGGACAGGATTAGGAATGAGGTCATCAGAGGTCCAGCACAGGTTGAAGGACTGGGAGATAAAGTTAGAGACGGTTTGGACATGTCCAGAGGAGGGACAGAAGGATGTTAGAGACAAAGAGGACATGTATGGATGCAGTTAGAGAGGACATGGAGGGAGTTGGACGTCAGCTGCATGCAACTGAGTCAATCCAATCCAAGATGGCTGACACAGATAATCAACCTTACCAACTACAAAAATGTCTATAACTCAGCCAGTTTTACAGATATTGAGCCCAGATTTGGCATGGTAGTAGCTGAGGGTCATCCCTATCACATGTTCTGAGCTCTAACACCTTGAGATCTTTGTAATCGTTAAATATTTGGATTGCTCCTGATGTGTTTTTCTTATTTGTCATTTAAAGGCTCTTCAGGTGACGGCTGATGTCCGCTCAAAAGGACAGAAATCAGAACCATGGTCATTTTACAACAGGTAAACACACTCAGATACATAAATCAGACCAATTAATTTCTTTTTTAGGAAGTTTGTCCGCTCCAAAGCTGCAGCTTCTTCAGAGAAATACAACATTTCTGCTTTTGTTCTCACATTGTTGCTCAGAAAAAAGAAAAACAATCCAAATAGGAAGATGCTGAATGTATTTTTCTGAGTAAAAGTACATCTCTGAGACTCATAACGCTGTGATGAACTTGTCTGGTCGACTAATGAGCTCTGACAGTGTTTTTCCCTGCTGTGGAGGCACAAGTGGGCCGAGCCAACAGCAAAACAAAACCCACACAGGTTTGAACTGCAAACATTAGCTTCTTCACACAACTTTAGGTCCAGAACTGCACAGGTGAAATTAAACCGAACAAGAAAAATCTGAGCTAAATGCTGCTGACCCTGGAAACTGGATCGTTTTTATCTTTTTATTAAGGGAGGAAAAAACTATTTGGATCAAGCTGCAAATGGAGGATTTTGGATTCTTGTGAATTTGGATTTTTTTTCATTAAATTTTCTTAAGATTATTGGGATTTTAAGCTTTACTTTTATGTTTTACATAAAACTTTTTGTGACTTGTGTGGAACGGGTCTGAAAACATTTCCCATTTTTCTAAAAAACATAAATCAGTTGTTAGTGGATGCGTGTGCAGATGTTTATGAAGTAAGGATGTCAGTGAAAATGAACCTGAATGGATCTGATTGGCCCCTGGAGGGCTGGGACCCGAACATTCGCCGCCTGAGCTACAGCTGCAACACGCTCATCAAGGTAAACTCTGATCTGCGGCACAGAAAGAAAGAGGTGAAAACAGAAATCAGAATCAACACATCACATGATGCACGTTTTAATAAAATCTCAAAAAGTTACTGTCCAATCATTTCATAGCTACCAAATGATCCTTTAAGAAAAGAATTAAGTGTGAACTTTAATAGCAAACCTGATGTTTAGTAGCCTAATAATTTAAGAGTGATATAATGAGTCGAAGCTGATGAGAGCCTGATTGTTTCCTGTAAAATTCCACAGTAATGAGTTTTCATTCAGCTCCAGCGCCTCATTTACTGAACAAGAGCAGAGCTGGGGTCGTGTGTTAGGTTATGTAAGCGTGTGTGTGTGTGTGTGTGTGTGTGTGTGGACACGTACAAAAGGACAAAAACAACACAGAACCAAAACAACAAACGCTTTGTTGTTCAAATCAGTTTTCAGTAACAAAAGGCCCACATACTGCTCTGTTTCAAAAGCAAAAAACTCTATTTTTATTATTATTATGTCCTTGTGCTTTATTTAATTAATATACTTTAATATCCAAAGTTTTAACAATGCAAGAAGCATGAAGGCCAGCAGAGGGCAGACTCATACCTACAGATAAACATTCAGTTTGTTGCAGTGAGCAGAACAAAGAGGCCAGACGGAGCTGATATCTGGAGGCTTTTTCACAGTCAGAAAATACAACAAAATTACCTTTAGGACTTAGAGTGAGCCTTTAACTTTTAGATAATGTCAACAGGGCATTCATTAATATATGTTTTAAATGTGCAGAAATGATAAAATAATGAGATATTTTGCAACAAACAGCAAATTCAGATCAGGATTAGGATTGGAGAAACTTTCAGCAGCTAGAAAAACAGAAACAACCCAAAAATTCAGTTTGAGATCAAAATGTGAGAAATTCATTCAGTTTCGAATCACAAAACTATAACTGAAAATGTGTCTTTAATTCTGTTTTTAGTCAAATTATGTTAGTTTTTGTTCTCCTGTTTGGCAAATTCACATGAATAAATCAGTTTCCTTTTAGGATATTTGTAATGTAATAAGAAAATATTTTACTAAATTATCAAAGGGTTATTTATCATATAATAAAAGTTATTTGTCATATACAGTCTTCATTTTTAATATTTCCCTCTGAAAGGGGTCGTCCTGCAACACGAACAACTTCACTTCTGGAGTTTCTCCATAAATTTAATGTTTTTTTATCGACTGTTTTTTTTTTTCTCTGCTCTTTGTGGAGCTAAAACAGACAGAGTGTGTTAATGTATTTTCTCAGTGAGGCAGAAAGAACAGCCAGTGTATCTGTGCTTTTATAGCCGAGTTGATTCAGGCACAAATACCAGCACAATTATCCTGTCACCATATTTCACCCCGTGACCTTTGATCTGTTATGTCTTAAATTTAAATGCAAATGGGGCGAACCGGGAGGACGTTTATCACCCAGATGGACGGCTGACCGGTCTCAAATCTTAACCTTCCTGTGGTAAATAAAGAAATCTTCATTCATTTTATTGTTCAGTGATGGTTTCATCAAAATGTCGGTGGATTAATTAGACAAAAATATGTTTTAAAGACCTGAGTTTCATTTTTACAGACAATAAACACCAAAGATCCATCAGTTAAATCAAGTAGCACAGAAACTAAAAAGTAAAAGAACATTTTCAGCACTAAAATATCATTCTTTGGACAAAAACTGTTTTTGGTTAAAGAGGCTTAAAGTAAAGTAAAATGCTGGACATGGATTATTTTAAAATTAGGATTAGGGACCATTTAGGTACTAAATGCACATTTTGTGACCAAATAAAGCAATAAATCCTTTGAGTTTAGGAGCCTTTTTATACCTGAATGAGTCTTAGGTCAGTTTTAACAAAATTATTCAATATACTTTAAAGAATTACAAAAAAATATGGCTTCTGAAAAGCAACATATATGTAAAAAATGAGCAATGACTCAAGACGTTTGCACAGCAGTGTATATTGCAAAACATTTACATTCAGTAAATGTGACAATATTATTATTAATAAAAAAATAGTAGCTGGCTGAACTCAAGTCATGCTCTCCACCAATCACAAACCAGGCAGCCGCTGGGAAATAAACTAAAACTGAACTGAAACCTGGAGGAGGTGGCTACTTCCTGGATCTTTGGTTTGTTACCTCTCCTCGTTAGCGGCTGCAAGTAAATCCTGTCCTGAATTATTTACCTGAGGAGAGAGATAATGTGAGCGCAGAAACCCATCCACTGTGGCAGCTTTAAAATGACCTCACAGCTAACAGAACACCTACGCTCTGCTCGGGGTTTCTAATGAACCGTCTCAGAGTTTTTACTGGAAAACGTTTAGTTTCTGAGTTTGTTGACGTTTAACTTGAGACGTTTTATGTTTGGCCCTCCACTTTAAAAACATATCCCAGTCTGTTGGTCTGGGATCATTTCTGCTGTAATCAGTTAATTAATCAAGAATCCAGTTCTTGCCCTGCAAAAACCTCACTTTATCGGAATATATCTTTTTTTACACATTAGCAATGACATTATTTGATAAAATGCTCATTATTTCATGAAGAAACAACACTTTAGAGGAGAAACAGAACAGATTTAGGATTGGATCGTCATGGTTGGTGCTGTTGGTTTCTGATTTGTGTTTTATTTTTCGGTTTGTTTGTGTTTCAGCCTGTTTTCCTCAGCTCTAATTGTTCAGTTTCACAACTGTCTGAATAAGCTCCTTGCTGCTTTTTGTTTTGTTCCTGGTCCCAAGTGTCAGGATTTGGGTTTTGTTTGGGTTTTTCTTTGAGTTTTCTTTCGGGTTGATTGTTTCTTTTGTTTTGTTATTTAGTTGCCTTTATGTTTAGTCTTGGTTTAGCTCAGTCTTTGTTCCCACTTGTCGTCTGTCATCACTTGTTTACCTGCAACGCCCGTCTCCACCTGCTCGTAGTTGTAATCACTCACCTGTGCCCACTTCCCTTAATGACCCTCTGCTTTTAAATTCTGGTCATTTCCTCCATTTACTCTCTGGTCTGTTGTTGTTGTCCTCTCGCTGTCTGGTTCTCCTCATGTTCGCCTCTGATTTTGGATTCAGTTTATGTTTTGTGTTTAGTTTCATTTGCTGCCTCATCAGCCCTTTTTGTTACTTAATTTTAAATAAATTATTGTGTTTTCCTGGAACTTCAAGATGAGTCTGCACATGGAGTCTCCACCCATCCTGACACCAAGTTTTCCCTTTCACTTTTGTTTTGTAGCTTCTTTATTAAAAACATTTAAATTAACATTAAGGATCCTGCCTGTAGAGTGAACTAGCCTGCATTTTGGGTTCGAGTTCATCACTACATGACTTTTATATCTTCTGCTGCATTAAGAGAAGCATCGCTAACGTATATTAATTTGGCACAGGATTCATAGTGATTAACACAAACACTAGTATTTAAACTTTACACTGTTATCAGTTTTGAATTACATGGTTATTCTGGAAGAAATATTATTATATTTCTGTCTGAAGTGTCCACAAGATGCACCAGAAGTGCTACAGCTAGCTGCACTTGCAAAACCCCCTCCACAAAAGTCCAAATAAATAAGCATTTAAAGCCAAACTGAGAACAGTGTGACATTTTTGGTCTTGGCCGCGCTCTGACTAGCCATTAGCTCGTCAGTCCTGTCAGAATTAAACTCATCATCATTCAAAGGGCTATCTACAACAGATAAGATATTAACTGTTCAGAACCCAGCTTCAAAATCTAAACCATCACAGCAAATAACAAAATTATCAGCACGAAAATCTTAAGCCATGAGCTTAACGTGCAAACCTATTTTTTTTATTTAAATCATTAAATAAATGAAAAAGAAAATAAATTAAAATGATGAAAAAAAGATAAGAACAGAAACAGGAATGTGTCAAAAAAAGAGAGACAGAAGGACACCCGACAGATCCTCCTCCGCGTTAAATAATTCAACATGTGGCTTCTGATAGTTCACCGTCCATCCTGCTGCTTCTGTTAACTCTGTTACATGCTGTGTGTGTGTGTGTGTGTGTGTAGGTGTGTGTGTGTGTGTGTGTGTGTGTGTGTGTGTGTGTGTAACAGGTGCTGGGTGGTGTAATGTTCAGGTAGCTCAGTTTGCCAGACAGAGTTTTTACTTAATTAAACAGACATGTACTGTATGTAACACAAACTCCAACAACAACACACACACACACACACACACACACACACACACACACACACACACACACACAGAATTTCTTCTATCTCCAGACAGACAATAAGAAGAGGAATAAAACAACCAAAGCATTAATAGCCTCTGAATGTTTAGCTCCTTGCCCAGTGAGCAAACTCACCTGGAAGGTTTGACAAATGTTTCACACCTGGTGTTTTTCCTGACGCAAACCTGGACTCAAACCTGCAGCGTCAGGATTACAGGACTGCAGCGCCAACCACTGATGTACCGCGCCAGACTGCAAATAAATAATCTACTTTATGCTTTCATATAAATGAAATATGTCTTCTCTCTTAGCAGTACAGAAAAGTGCCTTGTCTCAGAGGGTAGGGAGGTTGTCCTCTAATCAGAGAGTTGGGGGTTCAATCCCCGGTCCTGAGACGAGACACTGAGTGCGATATGAGAAGTGCTCTTTATAGTGTTAAGTATATAATAGAAAGTCCTGTATGAGTGAAAACCAGAGCACTTTGCAGAACCTGCAGAGGTTTAAAAGGTGCTACATACAAAAGTGAACCATTTACTATTGAGAAAGATAGATGAGCTATTTGAACTGATCCATATTTTAAAAGAATCTTGATACAAATCACATATTTCAGTCAGGTGTTTCTGACCAACAGACGTCTGCATGAAGAGTCGACCTGCAGACAGGTTAAACGTTACAGCCGATGTGACCAAAAAGAATTTAGACTCTGAATGAAATAACATTTTAATGCAATCAAACAGAAGTATGCAGCTGTCCATCCTCACATTAAAGGGGCGTCCCAGTTCACAGCTGCAAATTTCACTTGTTGTGTTTCAAATTTACCCTCAGGATTCAGCAAAACGTTCACCCAAAATGGATTTCTCAGCTGAAATCAAAACTGGTTACATCTCATGACTATAACATCCTTTCTCACTTTTTGTTTTATGCTTGAGATAAACTGACTTCTCTTTTATTCACCGCTGAACAATTAACTGTTTTGTCAGATATGAGGCAGAATGCACAAGACATTACACCAAAGAGACATCCTAAAAAACACACAGAATATCTAAAAACAAACAAACAACAACATGTAAACAGTTGTTTTTTTTGTTCTTATTTCCAAAATCTGTTAATTTAGGAGTCAAATTTGATAACAAACCACTGACTTAAAGAAAAAAACTAAAAAAACGAAATTTACGTGACTTGATCCATTTCATTAGATAGTTAAAATGCAATGTTAAAATGCATGAAGTTATACAGTTGTATAAAGTTCTTTAACTTTGTGATTGTGTTTGACTTTTCATGTTGATTTTCTCATCAATGTTTAACTTTGTACAGAACTGGAGTGTTTTCTGAAGCTCAGCTCTTGTTGTAAATGATAATTATTATTATTAGGAGTAAACGATTATTGCTCTTTCTAGATAAAGAAAAACTTGCTCATCCGTCCTGCAGTATTTATACTCAGTGAGGACCTGTAGTGGATTTTGCCGTGCAGTAATCCAACACCAGACACACCTGAGGAGGAAGTGACACCTTGTTGCCACGGGCGACGGCGGAGGTTGTTGGGGGAGGTCTGGGTCAGCAAAGAGTGAGTGTGTTCGTCAGGGAGGGAGTGCAGGAGTACGTTTCTGTGGTGGAAACTCTGAAGACGTCTTTTGGATGAGAAGCTGAAGATCTTCAAGAATCAGAAAAGAATCACCAGATCCTGGATGACTAACAGTCTACAGCAGCAGACCTGAAACTTACTTTGATCCTGGATTTTTTATATTTTTTTTAAAAAAACTGCTTCTTTAAATTTAGGGGGAAACGAGAAAACCCAATATCCAGGATGTGACTTTCTCACGACCTAGGCTCTAACATCTCTAAAACTTGAACTGTTTTTCTGCATATTTTTTCTCATTAAAGTGAATTTTATGTTTTAAAGGGAAGACAAGCAGAGCTGATGTGTCCCTGTGATCTGTGGCAGTGGAATAAGTGACAAACTGAACCCAATGAACAAAGAAGAATCAAAATTTTTGACTTTTTCTGACTTTTTTGGCCACATGTGCTCCCAAACTCTACATGTTTCTGTTTGTGCAAAGAAGAAACAGGGAAATCTGAAGTTAAACATCAAATCACTTGCAGATCTTGATATTTTTCTTTTGGTTCTGTGCATGCTTTGTGCGCGTGAAGATGTACAAGCGTCGAGATTACGTGGAGCTCTACGAGAAGGATCAGGCGAAATGGGCGCTCGTTCGCAACGTCAACACTGTGATGAAGCAGAGTACACTGCTGCCGGTACGCTGTGTGTGTGTGTGTGTGTTTGACCTCATTAGGATGTCTTCTGGTTTAATCATTGAGCTTTCTGAGACCCAGACTCCTGATGGAGGCTTGTCCTAACGTCCTGGGGTCCATTGTCTTGGGTTTGACTTTACTGAATGTTGTTAGAGAACTTCAGATTCCATTCGTAAATAAAGTTTATTGTGTCTGAGTTGCATAAAACCCAAGTTTCTTTGTGTCAAATATAAAGTGTGAGGCTCGTATTTGTGTAACTGTAAGCGTAACCAAGTGGATAAAGAGATGCTGATCTATCGTTGCTCATCTATGTGTTACAATAATTATACATGGTTTTCTCTTCTCAGTTTGTTTTGAGTCACCAGTAGTAATTATTATACATCTGAGACCTGTGTTTAAGCTTTCCTCCTGTGTTTGTGTGTAATTTTCTGCTTTTATTACTCATGTTGTGTGGGGACAGGAAGCTGTTCGCTCAGATCGTGTCGACTTGCCTCCACCTGTAGAATAATCTTGGTGGACTTTTTAATTTATTTTCTTTAAAGGTCATTTTGATTTAGTTGAATAAATCTAAGGGTCATACCTTGAACTGTAAAGCAACAATTACACATAGAAAATCTTTCAAAACATCATGCAAAGGCACAATCTCTTCATGACAGCTCACAGCCGACTTGTTGCTGAATAATGGCTGATTATTTATTTTATTCTTGTCTAATCTGCCTGACAGAACATTTTGCATCCATCACTCATGTTGGAGGACACTTCCAGGGCTTTTGTTTTATGTTTCAGTGCAAAACAGAAATACTCCCCAGCTGTTAAACGCTCAGTACTCGGAAAGTGTTTCTCCATCATGAATAAACTCACTAAACTGGAAATCCAAAATATTAATGAGGATTAAATTTAATAAATTTGTGCAAAGGAACTCTGGTGTGCGGCTCTATTTGTTGTTGTTTTTTAACACTAACATGTTCCTGGTAAAATCTCTAATTATAGAACTGATATAATCATTTTTTGATTCCGTTGAATGTTAATATGATAAATGTGGTAAAACTCCGCAGGTTTTAAAACGAAAGACTTTAATCTGTAGTTTAGCTTGAGTTACGAAAGTCCAAGTCTGTTCAGACTGGTTAGGATTTAAATATTTAACCAAACGAGTATGGATTAGAACCAAAGTTCAGTCATGTTTTTATTCTGCTTCTGGTTCTCTCTTTGATTCCTTGTTATTATTCTGATCTTCAGAATTGTTATTCCTTCTCTGACGTTTAAGGATTTGGTTGTGTTTTGTGTTTCTGTGCAGGGCGACTACGTCTGGTTGGACCTGAAGACCGGTCGGGAGTTTGAGGTTCCGATTGGCGCCGTGGTCAAACTATGTGACTCGGGTCAAATTCAGGTGGTGGATGATGAAGGAAATGTGAGTTTTTATGTAATTGACTCAGAAAGAATACAGACATCAATGAGCTAATCTTTATCTGAAGTCAACTAATTTCTTTATAGGAATTTAAAATGCAAAAAAGAACTTCATAATTTGACACAAAACGCAGACATTTTTTTACAACTACACATTGTGTAATCACATAAAATTAACATGATTCTATTCATTGTAGGAAAATATGCTTTTTTATCAATTAAATTTACTCATTATGTGTTCAGAAAAGCTCATCTGAAAAATTCCTTGAGCTTCTGAGGATTTTTTAAATTGTAACAAACTGCAAATTAAACTTCAAACACTAAAATGGGATCATGTTTGGATCAGCAGTAAACATTCCTGAAATTCTCGTGTCTTTTTTGTTTTTTCCTAACAACTCATAATAAATCTTTTCTCCTCCAGGAGCACTGGATCTCCCCCCAGAATGCCACCAACATCAAGCCGATGCATCCCACCTCCATCCACGGCGTGGAGGACATGATCCGGCTGGGAGACCTCAATGAGGCCGGTATCCTCCGCAACCTGCTCATCAGATACAGAGAAAAACTCATATATGTGAGTATTACTGCTCAGGGTATCCATGTTCAAAAAACACGTCTACTTTTACAACTTGGTTATCCAAAAAAATCAGACTTTTTAAAATTTAGTCTCAGTCTGAAAATTGAGCTCTCTACATCCCTTATAGTTTTATGAAGCATCCAGTTTTTGATAATGAGTATCTGTAACTGAAACATATTTATTTAACAAAAGGAATAATAATATTTAATCTTCATGTAGACAACTTGCATGTAAATGTACCCAAATTATCCAAAAGCCAGATTTTTACTGAAAGTCCTTGTTCCAGATCTAATTTTGGTTTCAGATTTTTAAATATGCAACATAAACATGGAGACGTTGGTTCCCAAAGGTGGGCTCGGGACCCCACTGGGGGCCATAAAACAACAAGTGGGGGTCTTGAGATGATTTCCAATAATCAAATTAATCATAATTAGTTGTGGCTGGAGATAAGCACCAGCTTCCTGCATCTCGGAAAGGAGAAGCGGGTAAAGAAAATGGATGGATGGATAGTTATGTTATTGACTCATAAATGAATATAAAATTGTGTAATGGTTGTTAAGGCTGACTGTGTTGTCAGTAGCCTCTTTGGTTTAAAGATGTTTCTGCTTGTGGGACGAGTCTATCCCTGTGGTAATATCTGGGTTAGCAGCTGAAAACTTTGGGAACTATTGATTTAGACCAGGAGTGGGGAGTCCTGGTCCTCAGGGCCACTATCCTGCATGTTTTTCTTGTTTCTCTGCTCCAACACACCTGATTCATAGGTTAAATCACCTCTTCTTGTTCTGCAGAAGCCTGTTAATCACCCATTGATTCAAATCAGGTGTGTTGGAGCAGAGAAACGAGGAAAACCTGCAGGATGGTGGCTCTCGAGGACCAGGATTGCTCACTCCTGATCTAGACTCTATCTCGTTTTGCACTGTCATGATCATATTCCCAGAGTGTTCAATAAACTTTCACTTATCTTCTCAGCAGCTCTTTCACTTGTATGTTTAGGTTGAAACATTAATGCTGCAGTTGGTTTTATTTTTCCTTTCTCTTCTTTGTCTCTTACAGAAGAAATACATGAACATTCGGAAGTGATGACATTAACATGTTGAAAATGTTGCAAAACACATGGTCTACATGTCTTTCAGTCTAACTACTTCTGCCTACTTATTTTAGCCGTTCATGTATCATAACTTTCGGCTCATTCAGGAGATGGCAGCTGTGATTTTTGGTTTTCGTAACTTTTTACGCTTTTCAAAATATTTAACTTCATTTACAAAAAAATTTCCCATAGAAATACACTGAGATCTCTTGAAATCTGCTTCTGTATAAAGGTTTGGGTTCCATTTTCTATTTCTATTTTTAGATTTTAGCTAGCCTTTGGCTACTTTTAGCTAGGGTTCTGCTTCCTTTTCAACTCAATTTCAGCTTCTTCAGTAAATTTCAGCACCATTCTGCACTTTTGCATAAATTGCATTTTCTCTAGTTTAATGTGTTCACAGGTAAAATGATGAAGTTCATGGGTTAGTTTTCCAAATCTATATGGGAAATATATGCAAAATGTGTGTTTCACATGAAGTTGGTGTATTTTTCTGTAAGGGGTGAAACGTTTAAAGTCTTTCTCTGAGGCTCTAATGGTTTCTATCAGCTCCTTCTGTATTATTATACAGATTCAACCTCCTGCTTGTGCTGCTTTCTGCTAATTTCTCTCTCTTACTTTACTTGTTGTTTTCCTTTCTCTTGTTTCCTTTGAAGACAAACTGTGGTGGGAGGGTAAGTCAGCTCTTGGACTTGAAGCATGTCTGCAGAAAACAGCAAATTCAGCTGAAAAAAAAAACTGTAACAGTAGCATGAAGTAAATGATGTATTTATCTGAAAACTGCATGTAAGTTGCATGTATGTTACTGCCTCCTGAACCTGGAACAGAAAAGGATTAGATTTCTGTCACGTTACATCATTTGGAGGCGTTGTGTTCATGCAGAACGGGTCAAAAGGCCTCAGGACAGACTCGATGGTCTCACTCAGCCTCACCGGTGACCAAACTCAGCCCTGCGGCCTGAGCGCGTGTTGATTTGTTTCCAACATGGCCGTTTGCTCTCTCGTGGCGAATACTGATACGTTCTCATTGTCGTCGTTCAACATCTGAGACCTGAGTGAGCTCATCTACAACCTCTCTGCTCTGTCCCTCCAACAACACAAACTCTGATGTGTTTAATGCCCGTCGGATTTGACTGAATGCGCATCTTGAAATGTTAAGTACTATGAACTTGTAACCAAGTTTGAATTAGGATGAAAAACTGAAAGGTTCCCTTTAAAGGAAGAATCATAAATGGTCCTAAATTTCTCAAAAGCCTTGTTTATTTGCCCTTTTTGATCAAAAACCTGCACCTGAAGACTTCTACCTCCCCTTCTGATCAGTATGTCTAAAACGCTCGTAACATCAGCTTGATTAAACACTTATTTAGTTGATTATTTTCCTCCTGTGTGCAGACATATACAGGCTCCATCCTGGTGGCTGTGAACCCTTATCAGCTGCTGCCCATCTACTCTGCCGATCAGATCCGCCTCTACACCAACAAGAAGATCGGTGAAATGCCGCCTCACATCTTTGCCATCGCCGACAACTGTTACTTCAACATGCAGAGGAATAACCGAGACCAGTGTTGTATCATCAGGTAGGAAAGAGTTTACATGAAAAGATTTCAAATCAAGATCAGCAACAAATCTGAGTTTCAGCCTCAGAGAAAATAAAGTCTGTCGGAAAATCTACTGGGTCACGGTGAAATATATTGAATTATTGAGCAGATTAGTGCATTATTTAGTCTTTATGACTTTTTTATTTATTTAGTTTTTGACAAACCCCATCATCAGGTCAAACTTTAAATTTCTTAAATGCTGTCTATGATTAAATAGATGTATAGACTCAATCAATTATCGCAGAAAATCAAACTCAAAAATCAAAAATTTCTGGTCCAATTTAAATCTGAAACTTTGTAGTTTTGTGATCACAGCCTGAACTGTGATGTGTAAATCTCATGGTAATATTACACATATGTATAGTTTGCATATTAATACACTAGTCAAAAGTCAAAACAAGAATTAATAAAACAGAAAACTTGGAATTTCTTTGTACAATTAACTGGTAACTAAAACTGTTACGTGCTAACAGAGAATTTGGTCTGGCGTCATAAAAATTAAGAATATAAAGTTTTCCGTCTTTTTAAATTGTAAATTTGAATAAAATTATATGAAAAGTAACTTTTTTCAGAGATTTGTAACCCAGTCCTCCTCCTGATTCTCTGTTATTTGATTTATTTCATGTTTTGGCTTCACAGCGGAGAGTCTGGAGCTGGAAAAACAGAAAGCACCAAACTGATCCTGCAGTTCCTGGCAGCCATCAGCGGTCAGCACTCCTGGATAGAACAACAGGTTCTGGAAGCCAACCCCATACTCGAAGGTAGGAACAGAACCAGTACAAGCTGGTCACATATACTGCATGATAGTAGGTGACTTCTTCTTTACGTTTTCTCTCCCTGACCTACATGACCTTTCAGAACGTGGTCGTGGTTGCAAATTTGAAAAACCTTAAGGTGTGAAGGAAATCATGATGCAGCTACACTGTTAATGCTGTTATTTTCTGCATCCTCACCACGCTTGCATGTCCGTTTTGGTTGCAGCGACACAGAAAATCACGCCATGGCAGCATGATGCTACAGTCACGGCCATCATGTTTGTGCGAAGCTCTTTTCATGACCTTGTTGCTATCATGGCTTTAACCTCAGGCACCTGTGTGTATGATCTATGGAAAGCCAGGAGGGCCAAATACACTTGACTTTTTATGTGACTCTGATGTGTTCTGGGTGTGTTGTCAGAACTTTAAATACACATTTTCAGACAGAATTAACACGCACTAAAACATTAAAAGCTTTATATAAAAAACTAATAGACTCTGATCTATTCAAAATATTCTTTGTACAGGAGTTTTTAGAAATTTGAAGTAGAGAAACTGATGGTTTTCTGTTCATTGATGCAAAGTGCCAGTTAGCGTAGCTGGCCAAAAGGGCCACAAACAAGCTAAGTTTGCATGTCAAACAACGCATAATTACCACGTTATTTAGGCATAAAACACATGCGGTTTGCGCATTGTTAATTGTAACAACTGTGCGAAGCGAACTCAGAATGCAGGCTAATATTAAATGAACAAACAAAGAAGATCAAAACTCACTACAGAAACACAAGGAGGATGACACAAGGAGCAGGGCTTGACCATGACATGAACAAAACAGGGATTAACACTGATTAGAGTCAAGGCAGGAACGAATCAATTACAACAAGCCAACGAGGAATGAGTCACAAAAGACAGGTTTTATGGACTGAGGGTGATAGGTGGACACAGGTGACTGATTAAAACCTAGAAACAGGTGCAGATGGGCGTTATAGGCTGACTGGAAAACTACCGAGCTGAGGGCAGGTGAACAGTGGCACAGGAAACACATGAGAAAAACAACAAAATTGTTACAGTGTGTGAAAATTTGAGATGTATTTAATATGCTGACATCTCGTAAACAACACATAGTCACGTGTATTTGGCACTTCTGACTTTCCGTAGACTCCATGTCGTGGATCTGCTGCCTTAATACGCTACTAGCATGATAAACTATCACAACCTCCCTCCAAACTTTTTGTACAATGTCAAACACGGAGAGCCCGTCGCATTTTTATTGAGCGCTTGAAGACTTTACCAAGAGCCTGCAGAGTCCACAGTCCACCATCCACAGCCTGGCTGGTTTTTTATGTCCTAAAAAAGGTCTTCATCCAGTTTGAAGTGGCTTTAGAGGAAAAACTGCATCAGATGGCTCCATTTTCTCTCTTCTTTTAAACCCTCAAACATGAGGTTTACATGACTAACACAGAAACAGACAAGCATAAATGACTAAAAACTGGGTTAAAAGAAAACTATGAAAACATTCACAGGTATACTTTGTGTATTCATGCATGCTTTTTCCTTCCTTTTCTCTGGTTTCTGTTGGTTCTCTACAGCTTTCGGCAACGCTAAAACAATCCGCAACGACAACTCGTCTCGTTTTGGGAAATACATCGACATCCATTTCAACAAGAGAGGAGCTATAGAGGGAGCCAAGATAGAGCAATACCTGCTGGAGAAATCCAGAGTGTGTCGACAGGTACGCCTACAGAGCAAACACAAAAACAGGTGTTTAAATAAAACTGGGATGGATAAGTCAGTAAATCCAGTTCACAGATAAAAACAAAGTAAAACAGAGATAAGTTTCCTTCAGTGAAGTTCTTTAAAGAGCCTGAAAGAATAAATAAATATGAGAGTCTGAAGATTGAAGTAAAGGAAATATGTTTATGTTACAGTGAGCAAAACTGTCTGCAGGATATGAAGGTAATGATGCTACGTTTAGTTCATTTTCTTTTTTCTCTTTAGGCTCACGATGAGAGAAACTATCACATCTTTTACTGCATGCTGAAGGGCATGACGGCAGAGGAGAAGAAGAAACTGGGGCTGAGCAAAGCCACCGACTACACCTACCTGACCATAGTGAGTATCACATCCTCGTAAGGTTAGGGCAGTGTTGTCCAATGATGAAATGATGCAATGAGACGTTGGTTCTTTCAGCTTTAATGTAACTTTTATCAAAGAAAAGGTTTATTCAGTGTAAGTTTTATCTAACCAGGAAGCAGATAACTGAAAATTAAAGGCCTCTTTTACAGCAGTGTGCAGCAATAATAAAATAGTAACACATTCTCACTATGTGCACTGCAAATCACAATACAAAACTAAAATTAAAACATCATGAGCTCCAAAAGCCCAAAGTTACAAATATTTCATCACCACAGTAAACATGAGTCAAAGAAGGGCAGAACACAGCATTTAAAGGCAGAAAGAACTGTAATATGTTTAAATTTGCTTAAATTTCTTCAAGATTTAAGTGTTTTGCACCAAATTCAAAGCAAACGGAGCAGCGTATTTAAAATGCCTTCTTTCTCTGTTCAGTAAGACTGAAGAGAATAACTTCCTGTATCTATCAGTCTGTGACAATCCGACACAGAGAAACTGAACTAAAGAAATTCATAACAATCAAATGCTTTCAGTCTATTTTTAACCATAACAGTATTCACTTTTCTCTGTCGCTGCAGGGTAAATGTACAGTTTGTGACGGCCGAGACGACTTGAAGGAATACTCCAACATCCGATCTGCCATGAAGGTCGAATCTGTAGCCGACTGAACACTGGATCCTCTTTCATCTGCAGGACTCTGATGGATGTTTTCATTTCTCCTCTTTGTTTATAGGTGCTGATGTTCACGGACAAGGAGAACTGGGAGATTTCTAAACTCCTGGCTGCAATATTACACATGGGGAACCTAAAATATGACGGTGAACTGAATGACACTTTGATTTACAAATTACTCATCATAAGTTGCCTGAAAAAATTACAGTTTGTTCAGTTTTGTGGTACCATGATTATCTTTACATGAAGGTTGAATGGTACTTCTCTCACTTGTCCTTATTTTTTTATTTTATATGCTAAAAGTTAGGGGAAAGGGAGTTTTTTGTATGTGCTTTAAGGGTCAAGAAATACAGGTTATGCTGTCATTCCAATGGGATATGAAGGACTAACTAATCTGCAATCACCACAAGACAATGGAGACCATTGCTGAATTTATTGCCTCCTGAAGTCAGAGATTCCTCACCAGCTCCAACATGGCTGCCTTGTAAAAAGAAGAGAAAGAAAGTGCAGTAATGGTTACACATTTTAGTGCAATACTTCCTCTGTGATGAGGATGAGGTACTCCTGCAGGTTTTCTGATTTTAAATGAAGCCTGTTTAGTTGGGTTTCAGTCTGATTTTAACTTCTAAATCAAATGGAGAACAGAACATTCTACACATCCAGCACAACAACGTGCAAAATCAAGGTTCATCTGTAGCTCTGTTCATCTTGATCCATCCAGCTTTTTGCTGTTTTATTATTATTATAGTTGCATTAACTCTGTGTGTTTTTCATCGTTTTCAGCTCGAACCTACGACAACTTGGATGCCTGTGAGGTTGTCCGCTGCCCTCATCTCACCACCGCGGCTACACTGCTCGAGGTGAAACACACACACACACACACACTTCCAAACAAGCTAGTAATCTATGGAAGCCCATTTCTGTATTTACAGGATTCTATCTCAAACTTGACTCATAACTCAGAGAAAGCATCTTGTAAAAATGACGGTTTTGTTTCTTTAGCAGTTTAGAAACGTTCTTCCATGGACTGTGTTGATTTTGTGGACTCCTGTTTGTGCGTTCAGGTGGACAGTAAGGATCTGATGAACTGTTTAACCAGCCGAACTTTGATCACCAGAGGAGAAACCGTCTCCACGCCGCTCAGCAAGGAGCAAGCTCTAGACGTCCGAGACGCCTTCGTTAAGGTATGAAATTATTTTCAATAACCATCAGATTAGTTCATCTTACCTTGTGATTGTTAGTGTTTATTTCACTGTCTTTGTTGTGTTTTAATATTAACTCACCTGTGAGTTTCTGAGAATGTAAAGAGGACCTTTAAATGACTGAATGATTGTTTGTTTATTTGTGCATTCAGGGTATTTACGGACGTTTGTTTGTGTGGATTGTGGAGAAGATCAATGCAGCCATCTACAAGCCTACGTCCTCTCATCCCAAAGCTCTCAGACGCTCCATCGGGCTGCTGGACATATTTGGTTTTGAAAACTTTGCTGTTAACAGGTAAAAACACAATTTGCACTCATTTTATTAACCCCGAGCAGCCCGATCCATGTTCCATGCTCATTTTTTGCAGGTTAATTAAATTTCCCTTCACAAAGGCTGTAATAAATTCCTAAAAGTGATTTTTTTTTATTTCTTCCTGCAGCTTTGAGCAGCTCTGCATCAACTTTGCCAACGAGAACCTGCAGCAGTTCTTCGTCCGTCACGTCTTCAAGCTGGAGCAGGAGGAGTACAACCTGGAAAACATCAACTGGCAGCACATCGAGTTCACCGACAACCAGGACGCTCTGGACATGATCGCTATCAAACCCATGAACATCATCTCGCTCATCGACGAGGAGAGCAAGTTCCCCAAGGTACACGTGTTTGATAAAAGCCCCCCTCTGTTCGGGTTATCTTCATTTTCAGCCCCTGGAAGGTCAGCAGTCATCAAATCAGAGATATCTGTTAGGAACTGCTGGAGAGCAAAAACAGGAAACTCTGGACTAAAAGTTCTGATTTAAAATGAATTATTATCTGTCTAAAAACTGAGCTACACGATGATGAGTTTATTTCTGCAGCCATCAGTGAGTGCATGAGAGGGGTTTTAAATGAAGTTGTGAACCTGTCTGTTTCTGGGCGTCCCTCAGGGCACCGACACCACCATGCTCAACAAACTCAACTTCCAGCACAAACTCAACACAAACTACATCCCGCCGAAGAACAACTACGAGACTCAGTTTGGGATTCAGCACTTCGCAGGCGTTGTTTACTACGAGACAAAAGGTCAGAACCACTTCTGAACACACGAAGCGCTGAGGAGCTTTGTGTTGTCGTCTGGTTTTGGGTGTGGATCTCCTGATTGGGTTGATTTTATTAGTTTCATTGTTTTTACTTCCTTTTTTATTTTGAAGTTTGTTTCTTTATTGTTTTGTCTGTCTTCAGTTATCACAGAGTTTTTTATGTCTGATTTTCTTCCCCATCAGTATATGAACTCTTTGATTTGCTTTGTTTCATGTTATTTTTCCTTTAGTGTCCATTCTGCATTACTCTAGCTCTGGTTTTGTTATTTTGGACTTGGAGTATTTTATGTCTTTGCTTCTTTCGACCTGCATTTGGACCCTCCGATCTTGGATTGTAACAGCTTTTTGCTAACATAATTTGATGCTTCTGTGGCTTTTTTATACATCAAATTCAAGAAAGAGATTTCTGAAGAGACATTATTGTTTTGTTTTGGTATATTTGCTAAAATAGCTTTTGATCACACGTTTTCACCTGTTGTGCTGGGATTTTAGGGATGGAAAAAGAGAGCAACAGAAAATATTCCTTTTTGAATGATCAGTATCGACTGGACTGAAAATGAGTAAAAAACAGAAAAACATTAACAGATCTTCAGAAATCATACAGAATTTTTGCTCAAGAAGCAAAATAAACAAACTATAAACAAAAAAGTGAATGAATCTCATTATTTTTGTGCTAACAGATTATTATTTTAAAAGATCTTTACATGAAAATATTCTAAATGCAAACTGACTGTCTTGTTTCCTGCAGGTTTCCTTGAGAAAAACCGAGACACTTTATACGGGGACATCATCCAGCTCGTTCATTCCTCCAAAAACAAGTTCATCAAACAAATCTTCCAGGCGGACGTTGCCATGGTAACTACACCAAACCCAAACCCCAAGCTGCCGAGCCTCCGAGGGCCAACGGCTGCTTCTTTTTTTATCGATGGGGAAAGTGTTTAATTCATCACCTCACATATTAAACATCATCAAGCAACTTTGAGTTTCCTTTTCTCCTCCAGCTGTTTTCTTCTTCTGCATGCTGGTTTGTTTCTGAATAATCTTTTTGTCTTTTTGTCTTTTCTCCACGGTGGGATCTTATCTGTGCAAACTTTTCTGTGTGCTGCCTCTTCACAGTTTTTGTGTGGTTATGCTCCTGGTGCTACAACACCTGTAAAGGTAAAAATATAATAAGTACACCTTAAGTTTTTAAAGAAATCTACAAATTCATCAACTCCGACTTTAGTTTCTAATGTGTTTTTATGATCGATGTCACATTAACCATCTTCAGTCTGTAATTTAAATGCTTTTTCCATAAAAACATTACAAGTTTTTTTTTTATTTTCGTTTGAAAAAGTTCATTATTGTTTTAATTGATCGCCTAAATGTTTATTTGTTTTATCAGTAATGGTTAGTGTTGATGTGGCAAAAATTGGTCACAATTTTATTATTTATTTTGTTCTGAATAATTTATTATTTATCGTGTTGTAATGTGGTCACCACTGAGCCACAGCAGTGGTTAGAGCTGAACTGAACCCCTCACTGCCTCCGATGTGCCCTCAAAGGTGTATGAATGTGCAGTTCCTGACTGTGGCCACTGGAGGGCAGCAAACAATTTAAATCAGACAGTAGGAGGCCTATTGTCAGAAATATCACTCTGCAAAATAAAATAAAAATAGGTATGTATCTTTAAAACCTTTTGAAAGATATTTATTTTACTCATATTCAAAACATAAATTTATAATACACGAGCTACTGGTATAAATCTGTGTGACCTGTAATTCTAAGCACTGTTGCAGTTCCTGACTGTGGCCACTGGAGGGCAGCAAATAATTTTATTACACAGTAGGAGGCCTATTGTCAGAAATACCACACGGCAAAATATAATAAAATAAGTATGTATCTCTAAAACCTTTTAAAAGATATTTACGTTTCTAATATTTGTGAAGTAAATTCACTAATACACGAGCTACTGGTATAAATCTGTGTGACCTGTAACTCTAAGCACTGTTGCAGTTCCTGACTGTGACCACTGGAGGGCAGCAAACAATTTTATTACACAGTAGGAGGCCTATTGTCAGAAATACCACACGGCAAAATATAATAAAATAAGCATATATCTTTAAAACATTTTAAAACACATTTATTTTACTAATAATTGCGAAGTAAATTCACTAATACACGAGCTACTGGTATAAATCTGTGTGACCTGTAACTCTAAGTGCTTTTGCAGTTCCTGACTGTGACCACAGGAGGGCAGCAAACAATTTTATTATACAGTAGGAGGCCTATTGTCAAAAATACCACACGGCAAAATATAATAAAATAAGCATATATCTTTAAAACATTTTAAAACACATTTATTTTACTAATAATTGCGAAGTAAATTCACTAATACACGAGCTACTGGTATAAATCTGTGTGACCTGTAACTCTAAGTGCTTTTGCAGTTCCTGACTGTGACCACAGGAGGGCAGCAAACAATTTTATTATACAGTAGGAGGCCTATTGTCAAAAATACCACACGGCAAAATATAATAAAATAAGCATATATCTTTAAAACATTTTAAAACACATTTATTTTACTAATAATTGCGAAGTAAATTCACTAATACACGAGCTACTGGTATAAATCTGTGTGACCTGTAACTCTAAGTGCTTTTGCAGTTCCTGACTGTGACCACAGGAGGGCAGCAAACAATTTTATTATACAGTAGGAGGCCTATTGTCAAAAATACCACACGGCAAAATATAATAAAATAAGCATATATCTTTAAAACATTTTAAAACACATTTATTTTACTAATAATTGCGAAGTAAATTCACTAATACACGAGCTACTGGTATAAATCTGTGTGACCTGTAACTCTAAGTGCTTTTGCAGTTCCTGACTGTGACCACAGGAGGGCAGCAAACAATTTTATTATACAGTAGGAGGCCTATTGTCAAAAATACCACACGGCAAAATATAATAAAATAAGCATATATCTTTAAAACATTTTAAAACACATTTATTTTACTAATAATTGCGAAGTAAATTCACTAATACACGAGCTACTGGTATAAATCTGTGTGACCTGTAACTCTAAGTGCTTTTGCAGTTCCTGACTGTGACCACAGGAGGGCAGCAAACAATTTTATTATACAGTAGGAGGCCTATTGTCAAAAATACCACACGGCAAAATATAATAAAATAAGCATATATCTTTAAAACATTTTAAAACACATTTATTTTACTAATAATTGCGAAGTAAATTCACTAATACACGAGCTACTGGTATAAATCTGTGTGACCTGTAACTCTAAGTGCTTTTGCAGTTCCTGACTGTGACCACAGGAGGGCAGCAAACAATTTTATTACACAGTAGGAGGCCTATTGTCAGAAATACCACACGGCAAAATTAATAAAATAAGCATATATCTTTTAATACTTTTAAAATATATTCATTTTACTAATAATTGCGAATTAAATTCACTAATACACGAGCTACTGGTATAAATCTGTGTGACCTGTAATTCTAAGTGCTTTTGCAGTTCCTGACTGTGACCACTGGAGGGCAGCAAATAATTTTATTACACAGTAGGAGGCCTATTGTCAGAAATACCACACTGCAAAATATAATAAAATAAGTATGTATCTCTAAAACCTTTTAAAAGATATTTACGTTTCTAATATTTGTGAAGTAAATTCACTAATACACGAGCTACTGGTATAAATCTGTGTGACCTGTAATTCTAAGTGCTTTTGCAGTTCCTGACTGTGACCACTGGAGGGCAGCAAACAATTTTATTACACAGAAGGAGGCCTATTGTCAGAAATACCACACGACAAAATATAATAAAATAAGCATAAATCTTTTAAACCTTTTAAAATATATTTATTTTACTAATACTTGCGAAGTAAATTTACTATTACACGACAGCTGGTATAAATATGAGTGACCCGTAACTCTTAACGCTTTTGCAGTTCCTGACTGTGACCACTGGAGGGCAGTAGATACGCCAGTTTCATCTGTGTCTGTCGCGCGAAGAAGATCAAGTTAATTTAAATACGATTCAGGCTTCAACTTTTAAAATACAATGCATTTAGAGTTTTTTAATTTTCGATTCACGTTATAATAAATAGGATTAAAAGGCTTCTCCCGACCCACCCTGGTCAACTTTTACAAATTTTTCGGCGTTGCAACTAAGCTAGGCTAACCAAGCTAATTTAGCTAGCTAAAGGCTAGCTAATTTTAGCCTCATAAAACCTGATGATTAAATTTATTGGTGTTTTTTGTGTTTTTTAAAATATAAATGTTTTTTAATGTAAGTCAGATGTTGGAAATGTTTTGTTGCCTTTATTTCTGACAAAATACAGATTTAAGAAGTGTTTAAGGTTTGCTGCTAGATCGAATCGATGATGTTCCTCAGTTTGATTTTGAGAAAACTGAGGTAAATTTTTAAAAATTAGTCATTATAAAGTATTTTTTTTTAATTCAACAAAACATAATGAGGACATTTTGTTAATTTTATTTACCAAATATAAGAAAACTTAAATATAAGCTGTCAACAAAAAAGTCATTTTTATACACCAGCCATAAGGAGGGACATATTATGGTGTCCATCTGAGGACAATTTATTGTCCAATCAAACTGCCCTACTGGACACCTTATGGGTCAGGGATGATCCCTATTGATTTTAGTCATGGGGTCAAAGGTCAAGGTCACAGGTCACCCCTTTGTTAAAACCTGGTCCATGTTACAGCTTCAGAAAAGTCAAACCCTCTATTCCCTAGATTGTGTCTACTGTTGGGCGTTACTCTTTCTTTTACAATTAGCCCAGATTTGATGTTGCCTAACTGATCAATTGATTGCAGCAACGTCCCTTGAGCAACTTTGCTGCTCTGCTTATATTTTCGAGCAGCCAGTTTAAAGTGTGAAGCTGCAGCGTCAGCAGGAAAATATCTTTTATATTTAGAGACAGACAGAGAGGAAAACGGTTTGTGTCACATCTCAGGAAGAGCCCGACTCTGACCTTTTCTTTGCTGTCTCTCGTCGTGTGAATGTGGTTGTTTGTGCGAGTTTAGGGGGCAGAAACCAGGAAACGCTCGCCCACTCTGAGCAGCCAGTTTAAAAGATCTCTGGAGCTGCTGATGAGGACCCTGAGCGTCTGTCAGCCGTTCTTTGTTCGCTGCATCAAACCCAACGAGTTCAAGAAACCCATGGTGAGTCTCTGCTCTCTCTGTTTGTAAAGATACCTTTATTTTTTAGAGAAATCAATGAAAAAACACTTTATTAGAGGTTTAAACTTCATTACTGGGGTTAACGCCTCGGGAAAAGCAGAACTTCTTGTACAAAGTTAAAATATTGATTGTATTAAGGGACAACATCCAAACATAATTTAAAAAAAATACATTTAAAAATCATCTGAAACTATTAAAAAAGAAGGAAAGTCAAGACAACACAAAGAGCCAGATACAATAAATTTAAAATAATCTTTTTTTGGTAACACTTAGTGAAATGCAGTTATGTTTTCCGTTCAGCTGGAGTCACGTCTTTTTTTACCTCAGAAGCTGCTTGTCTGTTTTTGATCTCGATGTGTGTATATTTTTATTATTTTATTCATCTCAGAATATATACACAATAATGTCATTCAAATTGAATGAATTCAAAACAGAAAAAGATTAAAAGAAAGTGGCTAATATTTTTGTTTTATGGTAAATCTCAGCAGTGGAAATACATTAATTTCCATGGTTTTCAGCTGTATGTTGCAGAATAAAACAGATCAATTTGGTCTTTATTTTAATAATAATGAAGCATGATGACCTTCACCTCCTACTGTCTGGTTCTTTTGGCTGTATCATTATTACCGATTGCTTTATCACATGATCAGAGTCCATTTTGAGCTGGTTTTGGAGGATTGGACAGATGTTCCCAGTTGTTGTTTGTTTTTCTGCAGCTGTTCGACAGGGAGCTGTGCGTTCGTCAGCTCAGGTACTCGGGAATGATGGAGACCATTCGGATCCGACGTGCCGGATATCCCATCCGCTACACATTTGTGGAGTTTGTTGACCGCTACAGAGTCCTGATGCCTGGAGTCAAACCAGCTTACAAACAGGTAGAGGAAGTTTCTACAGACAGTACAAAGACCAGGAGCTGCCATTTTTCTTTAATAATCTTCACAGGAGCCAGACTTTGTTGTTTTATTCTGAAGGTAATCTAAAATTGTTCAGTTGAAATTAGCTGCTTTTTCCCCCTCAGGTTCAGTTGTTTTGTTGGAAAAAAGATCATTTTATTGCCGTTATGCAATGTGTTTTTTTAACAGGTTCATTAAATCCTGGATCTCACTGGGTTGTGACTGAGAGAAACTACTTGGAGACATGAAATTGTTAGAAAATGTTTTAATTTTCACTTGAAATCACACTGAACTGGTAACTTACGGTACGTTTGCATCCAAATAAATTGCAGCCTTCCTGCGATCAACATTCAAACATTTTTGTTGCAATTTAGTCACAGTGTCTCAAATATGTCTCAGTTGGACAGCTAACACGCTCACATTTTTTGCCCTTTCCGACTCACAGAAAGATATGAGATACTGGTTCAAGTTCAAGAGAGAGTTTTGTGCTCATAGTACGGTTTTTATTTTAGTTATAATGAATAATCAGTATTGTTAACATTTACAGACAGAAGTGTGATAAATCTAAGGAAAAATCATTCAGATTTCCCCTGAAAATTCAATCTAGATCAATATCAGATTAATTTTAAGAGCTTTATAGTAAAATACTGAAAGATAAGCTTTGCATACAGAAACTGTATTCCATGCTTCATAAGGTGTTTCCAAAAAAAAACAGATTTTGCTAAATGGGAGTTGTCTGTTTTCAGGATCATCTCATACAGACGAGTGTTTGATCCCACAGATTATCTCCTTTTAACTCATTCGTGTTTCTCCGACATCCTTCAGACGTCATTTGAGCATTTTTAGGTTTGCGTCCTGAACTGTAAGAACAGTTATAAATATTTGTTTAAACGAAGGTTTTAATAATTGATCACATTGTTTTAAACAGGCTAACCTAACCGCTCGGTGAGTTTATGACTTACGTGGACTTCTGATCCAACGAAACTCTTAATTTTATTTATAAACGTGAGCTCGGCTGCTGTAAGCCTCCTTCTGTCCGTCATCAGGAGGACCTGAGAGGAACCTGTCAGAGGATCGCGGTGGCCGTGCTCGGCAGGGACGATGACTGGCAGATGGGAAAAACCAAGATCTTCCTCAAGGTACTGAAGCGTTAGCTTTGCAGAGCTTCAGTGGAGCTGTAAAGGTTTAAGGCCGGAAATAAATAAATCTCAGCTATCAGTGTTTTTGTGCAGCAAGTTCCTGACTTGTTACACATTTGCTTTAATTGAAATGTTTTATAAATGTATAAAAAATTGCAGCTGCTCATTTTAACTTCCTAAAACTTGGAAACCTGTTTGAGCTGCTCGATCCCAGCTGATCCCAGTTGTTTCCAGTTCCACGTCTGTGGACAGGAAGGACCGCTCGTTTGGTTTCCTGTTCTCTGTACATGTTGTTCCTCCTGGTTTTTTTATTTTATTTATCTGACTCTGTGTTTGGCATGTATGAATTTGATTTCTCGCCCACTGAGCACAGAGTTAGCGGTGAGGTCAGAGGTCACCTCAGTGCCACTTCCTTTTCCCCCTGAGGTTAAATGTAAACATCAGCTGATGTTTATTCAGGCTCAGAGGGTTGTTTTGTCCTGTGAAGTTTTATCTTTAATAACTTTGTTTAAATTTGACAGAGCGATGGTGTGACTTTGTGCTTAGTTATTAAACACGGACTCTAAAAGTTTTATCTTTATTTTATTTTATTTTGAGGCTAATTTAAGGGTTGTGTCGGCCTCCAGCTCGTTGATAACATGCACTTTAATATGTCAACCTTCGACTGTTGCTTGTATCTTTTATAGCTTTTTTTAACCTAACTTTAGATGTTTTTTGTCTAAACTTAGTTAAAACATGCAAACAGATTTAAACTTGGTTTGGGGTTATTAGCTCAAACATTTGCTTCATCGTGAAGTAATAAGGCACAGAAAGAAAGAGATTAAATAAAAAGAGTGTGCAAGAAGCTGAGAGTCCTCCTCAGTACATACTCTGATTTCTAACATCTTTGTTTTAAGCGGGAGATAAGCTTTCCTTTAAGGGATGTTTTATTTATGGCTGGATGTTCTCAGAGAGTTGAGCCTTTCTTTTCTCCTTGTGTAACTATCCTCCCACACAGCGAAAACATATGACTGCATCTGAGCTCGAAAAATACCCAAATAATGCAGAAAAGGTTTATTCTTTTAAGACTAGTCTCTGTCAGGATTGCTCAGCTGGTCAGGAAGTTCAGCAGGAAGGAGAAAGTGGAGCTGCTGATGGCGGGAAGGAGCACATTTCCTCCACAGGACGTGTTGAAGTCAGCCGGATGGAGGGTGAAAGGATCGCAGGAGGAACAAATAGAGAAAACTGGGATGTATTTATGTTAAATTGTCCATCATGTTGGTGAAAAGCTGCCATGATGAAGCTTTCCTGTAGCTTTGAGATTCCAGACTTCAAAGCAACAATGAGGGGTTAAAGATAAATGTTTGTGGTTTTTAGCCCTGTCATTTAAAAATCCAAGCTGCTTTTCTGGTCAGTATTTGTCAGCATATACTGACTATTAGTCTGAATTAAATATAAACTTACTGTGCTGATTGTTTCCCTGACTGACTTTTCTGGTTTAAAGTAACTTTTCTTAGAAATTCACCTGAATGAGATTTAGTTCAGGTGTTTGATTTGTCCTCAGGATGAATTAAAAATGACTTCTTTTCTTTTTAGTTTTTCATTTTTTTCCCGCAAATGCCATCGTATATCATAAACCTCAGTTTAATTAAACAACTAAAGTAAAAACGTGTCCAAAAGTCTCAGCTAATTAGGCAAAAAATAAAATCCAGTGTGGTTTTCCGTTTACCTCCATCAATCAAACTGACGAGTCAGAGCTGAAAACCTCAGCTGAAATAAACTGTGCTTGTGTTTGTTTCTTTCTGCTGGTGTAGGATCACCACGACATGCTGCTGGAGATCGAGAGGGATAAGGCCATCACAGACAAGGTCATCCTCATCCAGAAGGTGGTTCGAGGTTTTAAAGACAGGTGTGCGCTCTGAATACCTTCAAGAAGTCATGAAACTTTCTGTGAAACTGATAATCAGACTTGTGGAACCGTAATGGGTTTTATTGTCTTCTTTAATTTTTAAGTCCTTAAAGTCTTAAAAATGTGTCGTTTCGTTTCCTCAGATCCAACTTTCTGAGGATAAGGAAGTCTGCTGTGTTGATCCAGAAGACGTGGAGAGGATATTACTGTCGGAAGAACTATGGCGCTGTGAGGAGCATCAGTTTTACGCCCTCATGGCTCACAGACAGGAGTCCATTCAGCGAGCATCCAGCCGAAGAGTTTCTAAACGTTTCCTCTTCTTCTGTTTCGTCTCTTAAGATGCGAGCGGGCTTCTCTCGCCTCCAGGCTCTGGTTCGTTCCAGGAAGTTGTGTGCGTCGTATCACGTGGCCCGTCAGCGAATCACGGGCTTCCAGGGTCGCTGCCGGGGCTTCTTGGTGCGCCGGGCCTTCAGGCACCGGCTGTGGGCGGTGATCACCATCCAGGCCTACACCAGAGGCATGATCGCTCGCCGTCTGTACAAGAGACTGAAGGGAGAGGTAACACCGAGGAGCGAGAGGGGGCTCGCCATGACACTGGAGTTAATTACTTTCAGCTGTTTTACATCTTTACAAACCAACAGTGTACTTTGATGAAGTGAATTTTGATCATATTTAACAGCATATTGACTGTTAACATCCTGCTGGGTCATAAATACTTAAATAAATACTTTTAGTACTTTGAGTAGAGTTTACATTTCTAATTGCCAAAAAATTAACTTTAAAGTCATATTTTGAAAGAAGACCCTTCTCTCGTGATGTTCATCTATGCAGTTCTAAGATTTTTGTCTTTAAATTCTTTGTCAAACATAATCTTTGTCTTAAAATAATTAAATTAGTTTTAAATGTTCATTTTTCCTCATCTTCCCATAAACCAGAAGTTTTATATTTAAGGCAACGGTGGTATTGTTTGATATTTAGCAGTGTTTGATGTATAATTCTTGATAAAATAAACATAAATGATAAAGAAGTAAACTTAATATATACTCTCAATAGTATGCTTACCATTTCTCTGTTTGTTCCTGGATATTAGATGGATTTTTTTTTAATAGATTCTTTTTATGATATCATATTTTGAGTGAAACTCTAATAAGTTAGCACACACACCTGAGTTGTTTCGGCTTCGTTTAACGATGGATCTGTTTTCCCCGCTCTCAGTACCACCGGAGGTTGGAGGCTGAGAAGATGCGTCTGGCCGAAGAGACTAAACTGAGGAACCAGATGTCTGCGAAAAGAGCGAAGGCCGAGGCTGAACGCAAACACCAGGTAAACAGGTTCTCACCGGCAACAAAACATAAATACGACTCGTTTAGGTAAAAATGCAGCAAGTTCAGATGCAAGGCTAACCCCAGAAGCAGCTCATGCAGCTAAAACAAGTTAATATTTCTCTTCCTCTTCATGTTTTTGTAGTAATTTTATGTGTGGAAAGTCTTCTTTGATTGCTTACTTTATATTTGGAGTTCTTGCATTGGCAGTTTTGTTCAAAGATTAAACTAAAGTAAACTAACAGGTTCTGCTAATTTAATTAATAGTTGACTAGAAACCTGTTTTCAGTTTGCGTTTACCTTTGTTTTACTTATTGCTCCTGCGTAAAATAACGTTTAAATAACTAACTACCCTCAGGTCAGTGGAGAGTAAAAGTTAGAAACATGTTCGTTTAGTTAACAGCACAGCTGGAACATAAAATTATGAATATGCAGTGATTTTAATCCAGTTTTGCAAACGTATGTAAACATAAGGATTTTTAGGTAAATATATGATAATTCTAGATAAAATCTAAATCCTTTCTGGCAGTTTTAAATTATTTGCTGTAATTCTACAGCATAATTTTGTTGCTTCTTCTATAAAGTGTATGAGCCTTAACTATGCTCAGATTATTGTTCATGTGTGCTTTTTTTTAAAATATATATATTTAAAATTTTTTTTTGTAGGAGCGACTGGCCAAGCTGGCTAAAGAGGATGCTGAGCGAGAGAAGACGGAGAAGGAAGAAGCTCGGAGGAAGAAGGAGATGGTTGAGCAGATGGAGAAGGCCCGGTCGGAGCCCGTCAATGACTCCGACATGGTGGACAAGATGTTCGGCTTCCTGGGGACGACGAGTTCTTTACCGGGTCAAGAAGGACAACCGCCTGCTGGCTTCGAGGTGAGCCGACCAACGTCTTCCCCCTGTAAGATAAGATAGTTTAAAGGGAGGAAACTCAAACATTTTTAATCTCTAGAATCATGACTCCATGCAGGAACGTTTGTATGATGAACAGTACTGTGCAAAAGTCTTCAGCAACCTGTCATTTAAAAAAAACTGTACAAGATTTGGACTCAAATGTGTGCTAAAGTAACTGTTGTTCAAAGAGAGCTTTAAAAGACGTTTAGATATTACTTAACAGCATTTTTAAAGAACGACAAGAAGCCCTGGTTCTGTGGAGAAATGAAAGGCTGTTCAGTAACTGTTTTTACGTAAACAAATGGGTTAATTTCCTGTAATCATCACTAGAGACTGATGTCCCGTCTCATCTGCAGGATCTGGAGCACACTCATCACGAGCTGGTGGAGGAGGATCTGGACGAGGCTCTTCCTCTTCCCGAAGATGACGAGGAGGAGGATTTATCAGAGTACAAGTTCGCCAAGTTTGCAGCGACCTACTTCCAGGGCACCACCACGCACACTTACGTCCGAAGGCCTCTGAAGCAGCCTCTGCTGTTCCACGACGACGAGGGAGACCAGCTGGTGGGCTGACTTTGATTGTTTGACCTCTTCGAGCAATTTCAGTTGAGGTTGCTGCTAGTTTAGAGAAGATTTCTACAACCAAAAAACTAAAACCTTATTACGGATTTGCTGAAACAAATAGCTGTAGCCCTTTTTCTAAGACCATGCCACTTGATGATAAAGTTGATAAAAGCGTGAATGTCTTATTTGGTCCCGATTCAGGCTGCTCTGGCTGTGTGGATCACAATTCTGAGGTTTATGGGGGATCTGCCGGAGCCTAAATACCACACAGCCATCAGCGACGGGAGCGAGAAGATCCCCGTCATGACCAAAATCTACGAGACGCTGGGAAAGAAGACGTACAAGAGAGAGCTGCAGGCGCTGCAGGAGGATGGGGAGGTGAGGAGGTCCAGATTTAAACATCTTAACTTCTGCAGTCTTTATACGCTACATTACAGATGTTCTTTATTAAATGACCAGATGTAAAAACATAAACTTGCTGTAATAAACCACAAAGTGTGATGTGATGTGCCTTTCATGGTGGGAATCACGGCAAGTAAATGTAATATGATATGACTAATATACATTTAATCCATATGAATCATAGTTTTTACTCCAGAGTTCTTGAAATTGGGCAAAAAAATAGATTTTCACATTTTGTTTGTAAAATATTTGTCATGATGATAAAATTTGATTTTCTAAGTTTGACACATACTTCCTGTTTTTAGGGTAATAAGAGCCTCATTTGATGTTCTTCCTCCCCTCGTGTCCCATCTTTAACATTATTAATCGTTCCTCCCTCCGCCCCTCCAGACACCTCGCTCCGACAGCCACAAGAAGAACAGCGTCCGACACAAACTGGTCTCTCTCACCTTGAAGAAGAAATCCAAGATCACAGAGGAGGTGAGAGCTGAAGAGGGAGAACTCTACCCTGCTGTTTCAGAACCAAAAATAAAAAATATAATAATAATAATAATTACAGTGTGAGGCGTTTTACGTTTCAGGTCACCAAGCGCCTTAACGATGGGGAGTACAGTCTCCATGGCAACAGCATGCTGGAAGATCGACCAACTTCCAACCTGGAGAAACTTCACTTCATCATCGGCAACGGGATCCTGAGGCCGGCACTGAGGTAAACAAAGTGTTAGAACGATATAAAATCATTTATTTGAAATGTAGTTGCATCTCTCAGACACGTTAAATGTAATTATTCTGCGCTAAAGTGCTTCTAAAACTGATTATAATTAGATTTATTTTTGTTTTAATATTTGTTTTTCATCCCTGAAGTTATGTGAAAAAGTACATTTAGCCCTTGCCATTATCTCGGTGTGTGTGTGTGTGTGTGTGTGTGTGTGTTAGGGACGAGATCTACTGTCAGATCTGTAAGCAGCTGAGTCAGAACCCGTCTAAGAGTTCCCACGCTCGCGGCTGGATCCTCATCTCTTTGTGTGTCGGCTGCTTCGCTCCGTCAGACAAGTTTCTCAAGGTCAGGATGAGATTCAAGACAAAAAAAAAAGCATACTCAGCAATCATAGCTGACTGATGTGTTTCCTGAACTGATTTTAAACATTTAAAGATAAACTCCAACAGGATGAATTCATCAGTTTGACAAGTTTATGTATAAAGCTCACATTTGTTTGTTGTAGTACCTGAGGAACTTCATCCGAAGCGGGCCTCCGGGTTACGCTCCGTACTGTGAAGAGAGGCTGAGACGAACGTTTGTTAACGCCACCAGAACCCAGCCTCCGTCCTGGTTGGAGCTGCAGGTACAAACACTCTCTCAGCTGGTCGGTTTAACCACGAAAGAATAAAAACGGAACAGTCGTGGATTTGCTTTGTGCTCATTTGTAAGTTGTATATTATGGATTCTTCAGGTGTGATTTAAAAGGTGTTAGAGAGTTTCACTGAAGTTATAAAACCAACAGGCCACCAAGTCGAAGAAGCCCATCATGCTGCCTGTGACGTTCATGGACGGAACGACCAAAACGCTGCTGACAGACTCGGCCACCACGGCGAAGGAGCTCTGCAGCGCCCTGTCCGACAAGGTCAACCTGAGAGACCGCTTTGGGTTTTCACTGTACATCGCTCTGTTTGACAAGGTAGGCCACACACACACACACACACAGATTTGTATTCCTGTCTTTATTAGGACGGTGTGTTGACTTCCATTAATTTCTGTAGCTTAACCCTAAACCCCAAAATGGTCTTCCACCACATTAGGTCCCCAAAAGGACTAGTGGTAGGTTAATTATACGAAGGTAACAAAAACCAGGTTTACACACACACCTGAGGACCATCGTCTGAACAACACAATCCTAAACCTAAAAGATTTCTCTTCAGTTAAAATTCCTTTGCTTTTCAGGTGGTATTGCACTGCTGATTTTATTTTATTTCTGCCTTCTGTTTTACACCTGCGACATTCTCCACCTGCAGGTGTCCTCTCTGGGCAGTGGGAACGACCACGTGATGGACGCCGTGTCGCAGTGCGAGCAGTATGCCAAGGAGCAGGGCGCTCAGGAGAGGAACGCCCCCTGGAGGTTGTTCTTCAGGAAGGAAATATTCACTCCCTGGCACAGTCCTGCCGAAGACCAGGTCGCCACCAACCTGATCTACCAACAGATCGTCAGAGGCGTCAAGTTTGGAGAATACCGCTGTGACAGGGTGAACAGTTTGTCTTAACTTTACTTTTTATATGCCCAACTCGAGACACATGTATTCACGATTGTTGTGAGGGAATTCATGCTTTGGATTTTGATTTCTCTGACAATTTTCTGATGGGTGTTTTATGTACTTTTACAAAGATTTCAAATAAACAGCCAACCAGTCATACTCAGGATTGTTCAGTATGCTTGGAAACGAAAGGGAAATTCAAGTTCTTTATGTTTTGGAGTTTTTTTGACACGCTCTTCCTGTAACATCCGCCTCCCTGTAACTCCAGGACGACCTGGCAGAGCTGGCGTCGCAGCAGTATTACGTCGATTACGGATCAGAGATCCTCCTGGAGCGCCTGCTGAGCCTCATCCCGTCCTACATCCCCGACAGAGAGATCGGCACCTCCAAGACGGTGGAGAAATGGACTCATTTCATCATGGCTGCTCACAAAAAGGTGCAACAAAAACTCCTGCTTTCTGACAGGTTTTTCAGCAACTACTGTGATTGCTCAACCCCCAAAATATTGATTGGATGGCTAAAATATTGTGTGCGTACATTTTCATCTTCCTCTGGTAAATCTACATTTTTAAACTAACCAATATATTCTACATAATTATTATTATTCTCACTGGAGTTTGTAAGGAGCTCTATTTGCAAATCATCATCAGCTTGAGTAAGCTTTAGGTGCTAAAGTAAATGTTTGCAGTCCGATTAAAGATCAAATGGTACCAAGACACCTGATATTTCTTTAATTTCTCCTGTAAACAAGCGTCTCTGTGGGTCTGCTCAGGGTATCTACGCTCAGAAGAGGTTTGACCCTCAGAAGGTGAAGGAGGAAGTTGTGGACTTCGCCCGCCACAAGTGGCCTCTGCTGTTCTCTCGTTTCTACGAAGCCTTCAAGTTCTCAGGTGAGAACATCTTACACGTCACCTGGAGTGGAGCTGATTTCCTGATATAATAATGCAACTAAAAGCAGATTGTAAAAAAGAAAAGCAGATTAATCATCCTTTTTTGGTCGGTCTTAAAGTTGTAAATAATGGTTTCCTAATGATTTTATGTTTTATTTTGTTGTTGTTTCTGCTTCTAAGGTCCCAGTCTGCCTAAAAATGACCTGATCGTTGCCGTGAACTGGACCGGGGTTTATTTTGTGGACGAGCAGGAGCAGGTCCTCTTAGAGCTCTCCTTCCCAGAAATCACTGCCGTTTCCAGCAGCAGGTCAGAAACGTGTTTTAGTGTGTTTGTCTTTCATTTCCCTTCTTTAAGGAGCTGTTTCCTTTTTATTGGAATGTTTAAAACTTAACTTCAATAATTTATTAACTTGGGTAATGCTCTTCTCTTAAACAAGCAGACTTTTCACTGATACCCAGCAGCTGCAGCAGCAGATCAAATACGTCTTTATTTGATAGGAATTCATAGACTGTTCATTCATTCATTCATTCATTAATTCCAGGGGGGGGAAGCTGCAGGGTCAGAGCTTCACTTTGGCGACAATCAAAGGAGAAGAGTTCACCTTCACCTCCAACAACGCAGAAGACATCCGGGACCTGGTGGTCACCTTCCTGGAAGGTCTGAGGCAGAGGTCCAAGTTTGTCGTGGCTCTGCAGGACAACTCTGGTGAGTCCTGACCGCACGGTTATAGAGACGACAACAAGACTCGATGATAGCAGGACCCGATGATAGCAGGGCTGGGGTCCTTTTATGACATTAATAAAAATAACATTTAAAAAAAAACACAGTGCAGTTAGTTAGTTTAAAAGCAGAGCTTCTTTTTTAGGAGAAATGTCTAAAGTTATCTTACAAGGTTTAAAAAAATCATTTTTAACACAAATTTAACAAACTACCAGATTGTAATTATAGTTGGAGGCTTTCCTGATTAATTACCCATCATTAATTTAAAAATGCCTTCCTGCAGCATCTCTGCAGCTTTCAGTTTGTTTATTTACTTTCTTTGTAGCCGTTCAAGTTTATAGTTTGTTCTGAGGAATAAAACAGCTTCTGATTCACCTTCTGGTGTCAAGGCGGCTCCTTATCATGAGACAGAGTTGGAAATCTGTGCGTAACTTGATTTTTATGATTAGTTTAACCTACCGAGGGACTCTGTTGAGTCAACAGGTGCAGATCTCAGGGTTTAGTGCTATAAACTGGAAATGTTTACCTGTAACATACATTATAAGGTGTTTTGTTTTTTAAAAATCAAGGTTCCAAACCAGAATAAATTAAATATGTGTTCATGTTGGATAAGAATACAGTTAATGTGAGTCCTTTTATTAACGGACCCCATGTTGTCGTAGGAAGTCTCTCCAGTCTCCTCTGTGAGTTTGTGTTTCCACAGCCGGTGAGGAGTCAACGTTCCTGAGCTTTACGAAGGGAGACCTGATCATGTTGGACCAGGACCTCGGGGAGCAGGTCCTGAACTCCGGCTGGGCTCACGGCGTTAATGAACGGACCAATCAGAGAGGAGATTTTCCAGCCGACTGCGTTTACGTCCTGCCCTCCATGACCCGACCTCAGCAAGAAATAGTTGTAAGTAGGAAAATAAATACTCCTTATGTTGCTTTAATTACCAGTAAAAATGTCTTTACTTATGTTATGTTGTTATTTTCAGAATAAAACTCTACATTAATTCAGTTTCAAGAAAACAGTCCTGGATGTGAAGCAACAACTGAATATCTTTTGGAGTCAGCCCAGTTAAAGATAGCTGCTGACCTGAGCAAACACAAACATGGCTGTAACGCAGCCGGTTTTATAGATACTGAGCTACAGTTTGGTGTGGTAGTAGCTGAGAGTCATTCCCAACAAATATTCTAAGCACTAACAGATTTTACATAATGTTATTATAACAGTTTAACCACAATCTCTGTATAACTTCATCAAATGTCTTTATCATATTATATAGAAAAGATCATTTTTCTACATGAGGAAGTGCTTAATTTACTAAAAAAACAACTAAGGATGATTTTTGAATCAGGCTTTAATGTTCAAAATGTATTTTTATCATTATATTAATAACAAACTGTCAAGAAATGTGTTGAGATCCTATTTAGAAACACTTAAGATGACATTTTTAATTTGTCAGCATTAAAAAAAAACTTTTTTGTTATCTGATTGAATCTCTCAGCATCTGGATTTAATCCTTTTGTTTTAGGTCACTTTATAAAAAAATAAATAAGTTGTTTTAATATAAGAGTGTATTGTTGTGTTGTCCGATGTAACCCAACCAATCAGGCAATGGTTACCATGACTCCAGACCAGCGGCAGGAATCTGCTCGAGTTTCACAGATCATCCTGCCGGAGACGGAAGATCAACTGAAACCCTACACCCTGGAGGAGTTCTCCTACGACTACTTCAGGTACACAATTATACAGAAAAGAGATGTATAATGTAAACATTAACATGTTCATTCTTAAAGACGTAAAATGTTTACTCAGGCACACATAAATGTGCAAAACCAAAGGTCAGTTATACATTCAGATTGTCTGAAAACTTTAAATTAAAAGACTTTTCTCTTAAACAGTATCAGATTCAACCTGTTTTTTGGGTCTTTGAAAGCTTTAATCTAGCGTCACCTCAAAGTTTGTTCAGCTTTTGAACGTTTTGATTATAGCTGAGATGTTTCCTGTTTTGCTGTCGTGTCAGTAACACTCCTCGCTTTTTTCAGACCTCCTCCCAAACACACTCTGAGCAGGGTGATGGTCACAAAGAATCGTGGGAAAGACAAGTTGTGGAGCTGCACCAGAGAGCCGCTGAAGCTGCCGCTGCTGAAGAAGGTCGTCAACCACGAGGACCTGGCTCAGGAAGCCTGCATGGCCTTCATCGATATCCTTGAAAGAATCAACGACCCGGGTTTCCTGTAACGTTTATTGGGCTGTTTGATTCCTTGACGCTGACCCCACCGATGATGAAGTACATGGGCGACTACCCGTCCAGACGGACGCGCTCCGTGAACGAGCTGACAGACCAGATCTTCGAAGGAGCGCTGAAGGCCGAACCCCTGAAAGACGAGATCTTCTGTCAGATCATCAAACAGCTCACTGACAACCACGTCAAGTGTGTGAACTTTCATTTTAAGAATAGTCCAGCACAAAACCAGTTAGACCTTTTTTTTTTTACAGTTTGGATTTTGATTGATCGGGTAATTAAAACTGAGGACGAGTTGTGTTCTGCTGCAGGTACAGCGAGGAGAAAGGCTGGGAGCTGCTGTGGTTGTGCACCGGCCTGTTTCCTCCCAGCAACGTGCTGCTGCCGCACATCCAGCGCTTCCTCCAGTCCAAGAAGCACCACCCGCTCTCTGGAGACTGCATGCAGAGGCTGCACAAAGCTCTACGGTAAAACCTCACTCTGGATTTCATCTCCCACGGAGGAGTACAGATTTTAGATGCTAACGTTTGGTTTCCTCTGAGCTGCTGTCTTAAATTCAGATCAGACAACAAAAATAATCCAGAAATAAGACAAGATAAAGGTTTGTCAGCTCACCCATACAAGTGTACAGAGGGTTGAGTGTCTCTCAGAAGGAAAAACTGAGGATATTTAATCAAGACATGGTGTAATTTTTTTTAAAAAGGCACAAAATTTAGCAGAAATAAGAAAAAGGTCCAAAACAAAATGTGCAAAACGTTACAGAGTATGAAAAGTAAGCAGCGTACTGAAAAACAAGGATTAAGACAAGGAGGCTTGTGCAGAAGAGTTGGATCTATTTAAAAGTTGTTTTAAAGGCTATTTAGGGAGGTTGGAGGATGCAGTTTAAGAGGCAGTCAGGAACAGTTCAGGTTTTTTGTGTTTGGTCTGTTTAACAATACAATTTTTGACACTAAAAATTTTCTGTTTCAGTTTACGCCTTTAACGTTTATATTCCAACAGAAACTGGTCTTTCAGCAGCACTTATTTTTATTTATGAACCAAACTAACCTTGTTTTTGTTCTTAAAAACAGAAACGGGTCCAGAAAATATCCCCCTCATCTGGTGGAAGTGGAGGCCATCCAGCATAAAACGACCCAAATCTTCCACAAGGTTTACTTCCCCGACGATACAGACGAGGTCCGACACGCAAACACTGACCCGCAGGAAAAAGCCGTTTTAAACCTCGGCTTTAAAGGTTTCTGTGTGGTGTTGAACCTGCAGGCGTTCGAGGTGGAGTCCAGCACCAAGGCGAAGGACTTCTGCCTGAACATTTCAACCCGACTGCTGCTGAAATCTCCTGAAGGCTTCAGCCTCTTTGTGAAGATCTCAGACAAGGTCAGGTTAACAGGAGCAGAACTCTGATCCTTGTTTTATCCATTCCAGTCCAGGTTCTTCCTCTCTGGGTTTGTTCCCTGCAGGCGATCAGCGTGCCAGAAGGAGATTTCTTCTTCGACTTCGTCCGACATCTGACCGACTGGATCAAGAAGTCCCGCCCGGCTAAAGACGGTGGGTTTCCGTCAGGTTTTCACTCTGCAGACGTAAAATAACGTTCAGCATCACTGATCAATGACTCGACGTTTAATTTCAACAGTTCTGTTGGAGAAAATGACCTGAAAATGCTTTTCAGCTGAAAAACAAGCTGGAAGCTCACATATTGAAACATCTGATGGTTTCAATAAAATAAAATAATTATCTGAACAGATACGGGCATTTCCTGTCCTTTATATATGAATTTAATTCAAAGGCAGTGGTTTGGTTTTATTCTTTATTAGCTGAAGTTTGTTTATTATCAGCCGCTGCCATGAAAGACAGGCGATAATGTAGTTTATAGTTTCTGTTAGCAAAATATCTCAAGAACCACTGGATGGATTTTACTGAAACAATCAGAAAGTAATGATTGGATGAACACCTACAACTGATTAACATAATTCAAGATGGCCGCCACAGCTAACTGACCTTAGCAAGCAGAAAAACAGCTCTAACTCAGCTGTATTAAGCTTAAACGTGGTGTGGTAGTAGCTGAGAGTCATCCCCAACACGTACTGTTAAGAGCTAACTGATGGCAGGAGATGTTCTACAAGAAATACGAGTTTAATAAATTTATGGATCATTTGTGACGCTTTTGGTAAATGACTGAATATTGAACGTGTTTCCCAAAAAAGTCAACAAAGGTTTATAAATCTTTGGAGCATTTTTGTCAGCAGGCCTCAGGACTTCATCATTAAATTTACTCTGAGAGGCAGAAAATTCATAAATAAAATGGAAGTTGGTACATTTAATTTCACACATCAACTAGTTTTTGTTTTCCTTCCTGACAAAATGTTTAGTTTGCACCACAATAAGTGTTTATAAACCTGCTTTAATATACAATTATTATAATTTTTTTAATAATCAAAGTGAATTTGATGCGTTTAAAACCTGATATGTTCTTTTCTCTGAACATGAAATGGAAAGAAGAGATGCTTTGGGGTAAAAGTCACGGTTTAAAGGCTCATAACTTTTATTTTATTTTATTTTTTTCCGTTGAAACCTTCAGGAATCATCCCCTCTCTGACATATCAGGTGTTCTTCATGAAGAAGCTGTGGACCAGCACGGTTCCAGGGAAGGACTCATTTGCTGACTCCATTTTTCACTACTACCAGGTCAGCCTTTTACTTTTAAAACTTTAAAACTTTACTTTTAAAATATTCTTCATATAACCAGAGAACTCCTGCCCTCCTCCTTTTTATTTTCAGGAGCTACCCAAGTATTTGCGCGGCTATCATAAATGTTCACGGGAGGAGGTGTTCCAGCTCGGAGCGCTCATTTATCGCGTCAAGTTTGAGGACGACAAATCCCACTTTCCTACAATTCCCAAGATGCTTCAGGAGCTGGTTCCCCAGGACCTCATCCGTCAGATGTCACCAGACGACTGGAAGAGGGTAACAGCAGAGCAGTCGATCAGTCCTGTTTTATTTTAATTTAATAATTACACTCTGAAATGATTTAAATTCTGCAGCAAGTCATGAATTAATTTCTACAATCTGTGTATGATTCCAGTCTATAGTTGCGTACTTCAACAAACATCCCGGTAAATCTCGGGAAGAGGCCAAACTCATGTTCCTGAAGGTCATCTACAAATGGCCGACCTTTGGCTCCGCCTTCTTTGAGGTTAAGGTAAACACACCTGAGGTTGTTGCCTCCAGACTGTAGCTCTCTCTGGGTTTCTTTTCTTTGATTTTCAAGGATCTCACGAGACAAAAAGGGTTTCACCAAAGTCTGGATGGATTTCTGTGTTTTCCAGACTTTACTCAGATTTATTTATATAAATCCCAGTAAAGTTGAGGTTGTTGTTGTTAAAAATGTAAAAACTGACCACTTTAATGAACAAAGTCTTGTTTGTTTAAATTTATTTTACTCACTGAAGACAAACTTCCTGCTGAAAACATTTAGTTTTACAAACTAAACGATAAGATTTAGTTCAGCTTTACTTGGTTTTATAAAATCCATAAGAAGTAATGCGGTAACAGTAAAACTGCAGTGAAATAATTCATATTTAGGCTTTATAACAAAGTGTTTTTATTTCTCTTTAGCAAACCACTGAACCCAACTACCCAGAGATCCTCCTGATCGCCATCAACAAACATGGCGTCAGCCTCATCGACCCGAAGACGAAGGTCGGTTTCATTTTCTGCGTGAAGGCGACGAAAAGTTCAGGTGTTTGGTTCATGCGCCTGTCAGCAGGTGGCGCTCGGGGCTCCTGCGGTCAGTGAAGGTTGTTGTTTTTGTTTTTGTTTGTTTTTCAGGACATCTTGACCACCCACCCCTTCACCAAGATCTCCAACTGGAGCAGCGGGAACACCTACTTCCACATCACCATCGGGAACCTGGTGAAAGGCAGCAAGCTGCTGTGTGAGACCTCGCTGGTGAGTGGCAGCAGCTCCAGCGCCGGCCGAGGACGTTTGACCACCGATGTCTGACACAATCATCATCGTGTCTGTGCTGCTGTTTGAAGACATTCGAGTGAAACTAACAGATCTGACAGAAATCACTGACCAGAGTTTAATATTTAACAGGTTCACAGGAAAGTAAACTAATTTTAGATGAATTATTATTGATTATTCAACTTAAACCATACAAATGACCAACAATTAAAGGATTAAATGGGACAATTTATACAACCTATTAGTTAGAGCAGGTAAAAAGGGCTGCTCAGCTGATTATAGAGAAATCAGAGCTTCTTATGGGGATAATAAGTAATATTTAGATCTTTTTCTTACCCTTTAATTTTTCAGATCTCAACAAAGCTGGAGGATTAATCTGTATTTTACAGGAAGCATCAACTGGACCGCATTTAATTAGAACCACATCAACTCTTCAGAATTTATTATCAAAACAAATCAACACAAAATTAAATTCAAATAAATAAAAATCTAAATAAAATCTGTCACCTATCTTTAATTCCTCTTTAATTTTTTTATATTAAAGGTACTTTTTGCAAAGTGAAATCAAACATTAAAAAGATTCTCCTGAATTAAATCAAACAGTTAAGTTTGACAGAGTTTACTCCAGTAGTTTTAAAGATTACTGACGTGTAAGTCTGAAGTACGGGTACGCACTCAACGTAAACAAAACACTCGGCTGAATCACATTAACCATCAATATGAGAGTGAAAGCTTTAAATAAAATTCCATATATTGTTGTCTGTTTTATTAAACAGCAATCTTTACAATCATCACCAGATTCTATAATATTTATTAAACTTTTGACCAGAAACAAACCCAGAGTTTTATTTTGAAAATATGAAATGGTTGCGTACAATTCTGAAACACTTCCAGCTGCTGAATCTGATAATTAAACAGAAGATTTTACATGTCTAATAGTGTGTGTGTGTGTTTTTATACCTGCAGGGCTACAAGATGGACGACCTTTTGACCTCCTACATCAGTCAGATGCTGACCAACATGAACAAGCAGCGGAGTGGGCGGGGCCAGGGCAAGTGAACTTCTTACTGGCAGGAGGCCGTCGAGCTCATCCGCCTCCTGCGTCCCATTGGTCAGCACTGCAGCTGGGGGCGGAGCTTCTCCCACCAACTGTGGCGGATGAGCCGCAGTCCTTCTGCTAGTTCGGCGGGGTCGAGTCTCACCGGAGGGGGCTCGTCTGCGAGCAGCGACGACCCCGGCGAAGGGCCCAGTAACTGTTACCTGTACAGCTACGAGGAAGACGAGCCGTCCAGTGAGGATGACTACCTCTGATCCCCCCCCCCCNGTTTGTCACTCAGCTCCATCCATTTTATAACGCCTGCCACCATAATGTCGTGTTTCCTGGCTGAATATTAAGGTTAATCCTAATAAAATCAGCTGATTAAGGACAAACTAACGTCAGCCGACAAATAATCTCAACTTCGAGCTTCAAACCCACACATTAAGATGAGCCGAATCTAAACCTGAATAAACACCAACTTTATGTGCAAACAAAACCTCCAACCCAGAATAAAAATCGAACAGGGGCTTTTTTTCACTGTGGTAATTCTGACAAAGCCTGAAGAAAAATGAAATAAAGGTATTGGTTTAATAAAACGCTGCTTTTGCATAAAATCAGGAAGTTTTATTACAAACCAATGGCTGGAAAATACAGAACAACAGTAATTTAAGAATTTAGAATTACTCTTTTTTTTAACATCTTTAATGCCAACATGATAAAGAAACCAGTAAAACGTGAATATTAAATAAAACGAGTCCCTGCAGGAACCTTAATATCAGATCTGATGGGTTTTTTATTATTTATTTTTAGTTATATGAATCTTAAAATGTTCTCAGTCAAAAAGTTTAATGTTCTCACAGAAATATTTACAGTTCTGGGATTTTTATTGCATGTTTTTTGCTGACGTGGATTTAGAAAAGTAAAAGAAAACCAACATATTTTTGGCCTTCAGCTCAAACCGTACGGATTTCTTTTTGTTTAAATTCTTTAACAGATCATTGATTTGTCTCTAGATGAGTTTTTACCTTATATCTAACTTTTTGGTTACGAGTTACCTAAACTAGTTCTGTTTAGTGATGATATCTGAAGTCTGTGGAGAATTTATTACCCAGAATCCTTTGAGAAGCAGCTGATTTCTCCTAAACTTAAACTCATGTTAATTATTTCTGCTTTCCATCTGTGTAACTTTGGTTTTAAATCAACAAATCAGCTCAGAAGACTTCCTGGTGTCGTTTATTGCTGTTTTTCTTCCTTTTAAATCGTTTTTTGTCTGAATCCATGGTGGATAAACAGAGTGGACGCAGATTTGTTTTCACTCTCCTGACGTTTAGATGTTAAAAGAAGAATTTACATAAAACTTTCTGTTTCAGCCACAAGTCCTGATATAAATTACTTCACAGACTTGTGATCTCGTCATCAAAGAGTTCCTCATTTCAGTTTTTAAAACTGTGAGGCGTTAGAGTCACAACCTGAGGAGAGTAAAACACTTTACAATCATCTCAAATCTCACATGGGAGGCAAAGATTAGGTTAAAATCACATTTAGATAAATAAAACTAGAGACTGATCCTGAACTCCTGCTTCACCATAACCCAGAGTACCTGAACTAATTAATACAAATAATTAAAGCCTCAGACCTCAGCTCATGAACTACTGTTTTGTGATTTTTATTTGTAACTAACTTTGTTATTGTCTGAACTCTGGTCTTTTTCTTTTAATTTCAGTGTTTTGTGTGTGTGTTAACCTGAAGTTTAATGAACACAAACAAAGTTTAAACTGTGCCAACTGATTCTGTTCGTTTCTTTGAGAAAAGTAAAACTGTAAACCAGGTTTGTTGTGAGCTGTCACTTTTTTATACAGAACATTAAACACAACTCATGTGATTCGTCCGGCATAAAAAAATTCTAAATATATTTAACGTTAATGTTTGTAAATTGTGACAATTCATGGACATGAAACTTATTTCTATTAAGAACAATCTGCACAGTATTTGAAATTTAAGTCAATAAAAACAGGACAAATTTTTTCTACAGTAATTTATTAACAGATGAAAAGGAGCATCTGAATTCAGAAAATTAACAGTAAAAAAGAAAACATGAAAAACAAAGATTTTGTGGAATAAAAAAATCTGTTTTGGTACAACACAGAGATCCGAACAAACAGAATATTATTTCATCGACTCATTTTTCTAGTTCCTCTTTTCTAATCCAGACAACATGGTTTGGACACACTTTAAAAAGTTGAACAGACACAAACACAAGCCTGACGTGAAGAACTTCAGGAGTAAATTTATGGCCAGAAACCTCAGATTTTCTGTGAAATGAACTGAGTTACGGTGCGTCGTTGGAAACATTCAGGCAACGAAGGAAACGTGTCTCACCGACGACGGCAGGCTCAGAAAATCAGAAGGACTTGAGCTGGATTCAAAGTGGATAAAGACTCAGGTCTCAGGTTACCTCTGGGTTTTTACACTGATCCTGTGACGCGTTAGAGCGGCGCAACAAATCATCGGCCATTATCAAGAACCATATATTCACGTTCTATGTTATAATAACATATTTGGTCAATTCAGCAGACTCTCACCGGCCTTGATGCCCACATCTGGTTTAGATGATGGTGTAGGTAGAAGAATCGCAGCTCCACAACATGAAGCCACATCACAGAACCAGCACCTACTCGCAAACTCAACTCTGTGACTACCTCCACCATCAACATAACAACAACGGATTAACTTCACCTCGGCTGGTTCACACAGGACACCGAGGTGGGGAAAAAAGGCGCCTCGGGTCCAATAAGTGTCGGATGAAGGAGTCTTAATTTTGTGTTTTTATTGGAAAGACATTTAGCGTTGTCAGAACGGTGAAAAATATTATATTATCAAATAATTCTGATAAACAGGACTGAGTGAAGGCAGCTGAGAGTAAACATTAAAAAGCAGTGAGACACGTTACAAAATGATCTGATGTGGATCTGGTTTCATAAATGTTTGTTACCTTCGGGTTTAACAAGGGTTTATTTTTGTTTTCCTTTAAAGAATATTCACCGTCTGTTTGTTTCAGTTGCTTGCATCAGCTTTCATAAAATAACATGCAGATCAGCATGCAAAGGTCACTTGCATGTGGAAACATTTCAGAACCAAAACAAAACAAAAAACGGACTGAATGTTTGTCTCTTCGCTTTAGATTCAGCAGCACAAACAGAGTCTGAGGTCAAACATCTGCTGGGTTGAGTTTCTGGTAAACAAAATAAAATCTGTGCTGCCCACCAGATATTTATCAAAAAAAAAAACAACTTTAATGTTGTGTGACGAATCTTAAAGAATTCCTGAAGAAGTGGTGGCTTACGCAGGCGATACTGAAGACACGGAGCTGGAAAAGCGCCACAGAGTTTTTAGCTGTTTGCTCAGAAATGTTTCCTGACGTCAGACAGAACCGTCCGGTTCAGTAAAAAAACCGTTGCCTACGGCACAACTTCAAAAAAAGCTTCTAGAAAACAAAAGTTGGAGAAATCCAACACATGCAAGGCTCAAAATGCAAAGCATCTCTGCAGGAAAAAAAAATCAAAAACCAATGCAGGGCTGCATTGACACCAGACTCGCTCGCTAAAAATGAACGGTCTTATGGTGAAAAACATCATATTCAATAGAATAAATACAGCTGTGCAGTCAGAACTGTAGCTTAAATGCTTAGCCTACCAAAAAGAGCAGCTATTCTCAACAGGAACACAAATATAGTACAGCTAAGCACAAATTCAAATGACGTTACGTTGCAGAACATTAGCTAGGTTGCATTTGCTAAGAGGTTTACGAGATTATTGATTTAATTTCTAGCTTCACTTCTCATTCAGAGGTCCCCGTGTTGCCCTAAAAAGAAAATTACAGAAACTTCTGACTGCAGACAAATATTTCCCACCTACAGACTTGTTCTAAACGAGACCTGAAGAGTAAAACAGCAAGAAAACGCAGGAACCTCTGATCTGAGATTCATCATCAACCACTGATAGAGTTTTCATCTGTTTACTGTGAAGAGTGAATAAATGGGTTTAGATCATTTGTAGATGGCTTTTAATGGCACTTACTGCAGCTTCGTCTCAAACGGTGCAGAAATCTGGCACTTACACTTTGGGTTTCAGATCTAAAATAAATTTAAAGTTAAAAATCAGGACAACAGCACAAACTGAATGTTTTCAGGAAGTACTGTGTGACTATATTTAAACATAAAGGCTGTTAGATATGGATCCTCAAAATAATATCAGAGCAGCTGCTTCTAAAATTGGCACAATTTTACAGTAAAAACAAAACCTCGCCTCCGTCCTAAACAATCCTCGTGCTCCTGAGCAGCGTGGCGTCACTTACTGATACATTCACGTTAGTCCAAACAGACTCAGAAATCCTCTCAAGTCTCGGGTTTACATTCGTTCTGTCAGAAACTCACAAACACGGAGAACAGCTTAAAGGAGACCAGTTACGCTCGCTCCCAGCTCGGCCGAATAAAATAATAATAAAATACTCCTCTTCCTTCAGAGGACCTCTTTAAGCCCGTCCTCCCTCCGGTTAGGCAGTCTGATGTCACGCTTTTTACTCAAGATTAAAAATGTCAACTCAAATCCAGCGTTTTATCTCCTGAAATTAAAAAAGAGAAGCGTCTCTCATCTGCACCGGCACAGATTACAAAGGAAATGCTCCAGTTATTATTCAAATAACTTGTTTATTTCACAAAATTTGTTTAATTTTTCTTTTAACTGCTTGAGTTTAATGAGACTACACAAATGCATCAACTAATCTGATGTTTAAAATGTGTCTCCAGCCTGTTAGCAAAATATCTCATGAACTTGTGGACAGACTTTAATGAAACTTTGAACATCAGTCGACGTACGTCTACAACTGATGTACAATCCAATTCAAGATGGCCGCCACAGCAGATTAAAGTTCCCAAGCGCAAGACACTGAGCTAAAATGTGGTGTGGTAGTCGCTGAGAGTCATACTCTGAGTGTTACATCTGGTGAGATCATTTATTTTTATTTTCCCAGGTTTGACTGAAACGGCTACAGCTCTGTCATTTCTCAACATAAATGATTTTCGTCTAAAATTCTGGCATCTTTACTTTTAGTCTTCACGCAGAAGACTGAGTCAGCTTTGAGGGCAAGCTGTGAAAGAAATCTGCAGCTGGCTGACTTTAGCTTGTTCTAAAAGCAAAAAGATAAAGTTTTAAACCCAGACTAGTCTTTAGAGCGAAACGGGAAAAGCATAAGAGGTCTCCTTTAAGACGTGGTTTTAAGTCTAACCTCATGCATCCACACGACTGACAATAAAAACTAGAGCTTATGCATAAAATATTATACTGTAGATGTCCAGATGTCTCCTGCTCTGCTTTTCCTGCTGTCATAATGAGAAAACTTCAGCGTTCCTCCTTTACAAACGTTTGGTTTTCAGGACGTGGCGTCAGTAAAGCAGAGCTCCTGTCTTCACCTCAGCCGGTGCTGCTGAATGATCGGGACGTTACAGTCTGATAAGTGTTGTAATGGGATGGGTGGTGGTTGGGTGGTGTTTCAGCCCAGTCTTTCTGCTCCATCCTGATGACATAACTCATCGGGTCAGCAGTTCAGTCACGCAGGTCTTTTTCTCCCAGAAAAACTCCCATCTTTAACTTCTACGTCTGTATTCCCGCCTCTTTTCTACTTTAGCTAATGGTTAGAAAAAGACGCTCTGGATTTAATCACTTTTCCTATCAATTCTGATATCTAACATCTGGAAACTGCTGTTCTTTTGATCATTTCTTGTAATTTGTTTGCATCTTTCTTGCCTTCGCTCCTGCCCGCCTCCCCTTGCCGTCACTCCTCTGTGATGGTGGGCAGGTGAGGGGTGCTGGGTGAACTGGGGGCGCTCCGGAGGTCGGGCCGAACGTTGACGCTGGAGATGGACCACACGTCGCTCATCTCTGCAATCAGAGGATGAAGACGATCAGTTTAGAGTCTGTGAACTCAGATATCAAAGAGCATCGTGGGTAATAAGGAGGCGAAGGTAGAGGAGAGAAAATCTGAGGTAAGGGAGAAGTAAGACGATAAGAACAGGTCATAAAGAGTTGTAATAAATCTATAAATGCTAAGGCCAACAGCTTTAATAAGGCTTTTTAGTGAATTAAAATGCAGAGAAACACGTACTGAATTATTTGTTCTGCTTGGAACAATCCGTGTTCCTACATCCACGACTCTACAGGAGTTCATCAAGTTTTTCTGTGTTATTTCCAGTTTTTTTTAAGCCAGTATAATTACCCGGAAGGGTAACTCTGCATGAACTAAATCTACCCGTGGAGTCAGAGCTACTTAGTTGGGTCATCCCATTTCAGAAAGGGCACCAAACGGCCAGGTCTACGTATGATCTATTAACACTGTGCCGATCTACAAACAGGTTCATGAAGCTCATTTCAAGTTTTCACCAAAGTTACAAACAATACAAGTACATGCAGTATGTATAATACTGTATAAGCTGTTTTTTTTTTTAAATATTTGAGCTCTGCTTTCGTTTCTGAAACATATCTTTAGCTGAGCCTCATTACATAAAGTGAGGTGATTGTTAGGTCTTTATAGTCTGATGAGTTGCTAAACGTATCAAGCAGCCTATTTTCTGCTGTTTCAGAAACTGAAGGCGTGCAGAAATGAACCAACGAGCAGGAGGTCTTGTTTTTCAAGCACCACTTAGATTTTATGACTAACATTTTTAGTGTCTGGATTCTTTTGGACAATAATTCTGACTGTAACTGTGTCTCGTGTTTGTTTGCTGTAACAGCAAACAAGTCTCCCTGCAGAGATGTGAACATAAACCTGCAGGTGTGTAACTGCGTCTTGGTTCCACACAGGTAAAGATCTCAATGATAAAATCCCAAATAGAGCAGTTTATGTACAGAAAAAACAAACCAAAAAACTCAACCTATGTTGCCCAATCAAAGTTTATACTTTTTGTTGTATAGTTATAAATTTCTTTAAAGGATGCAGACAGAGAAGAGTGTAGAACATGAAACAGAAACTTGCACAAACAGAGTAGATCGTACAATGTTCCTGAAGGGACGACATGGCATGCAAAGAGTCATGGGTCGAACACCAAGGAGAGGCTGACATTTGGTGCTGCAGGGGGGTCAGAGTGCAGAGGGTTCCAGCAAACACAGATGACCTCTGAGGAGTCTGACACACACGACAAGACAACACAAAGCAGGGGATCACAGCATGCAGAAGTAAGGAATGATTAAAAAAGAACCGAACTGAATCGAAGAAGATGCAGCCGCGGCCTTTAAGGACACCAGCTGCTCTTTTCTAGACTCTAATCCTAACTGAACAAATTGCACCAGTGGGGAAACAGTACTGTGCAAAAGGTAGAAGTTGCATGTTCTCGTACCTGTTCTGAATTTGCTGTACGGTCCGTTCTCATGAGTCTGAATGCTGCCGGACCAGAAGGGAAGGCCCCTCTCTCTCCACCTGACACACACACACAGCAGAGGACCAGATCAGAGAAGCAGAGCACAACCGGGTTGTTTCTGTGTTCGCCAAAGTGCTTCAAGGCTGACATATGAGGCGCTGAAACAGCTTTGATGTGAGGGTCTGTACATGTGAGGGGTCCAGGTGAGCGCTGACGAAAATCAAACAGAACAGATGTGGAAAAAATTCCTAGGATGCCCATTTCTTTGTGGCGAAGAGAAGCATTTTATTATCAATCTTTTCAAATTTTCTTTACATTTAAAGCCCAGTAAATATCAATTATAAGAAACATCAGTTCTCAAACCACCTGTAACATCATGTCTCGTCATGTTGTGTATACTCCAGCTTCATGTGAATCAAAGGATGTTTGTTTTCACAAAGCGACGTCTCATTTCACATTTCAGTAACATCTTATGTATAAAACCACTTTCACTCAGCTGTGCAGGGCTTAAACCTTACATCAACATTTTAATTAACTGAGAAAGATAATTATGTTTGTGTGTGTCTTACCAATGGAAAATGAAAATTGCAAAGATGAGGAAGGCCGACACGAAATCAGTGACGATCCACATCAGACTATATTCCTCTGGAGTCTGGAAAACAGAAAAACAAAGTGTTGAATGTTTCTAAAATCCTAATAAATAACCAGACTTGTTTGGTCAGAGACGAGAAAGTATGAACGCAAATACTGGTATTCCATTTAATAATAAAAAGGAGTGATTAAAATCCACCGGATGAGTAGGTGGCGACACGCTGAGTTATGCAAGCGAAGGGTATAATTTTCAGACACCCACGTTACCTGTTGAAAACATTTTGAGCCTGATCCAGAACGATCTACCCTCCCACACAAAGTCACAGCGGAGTGAGAACAGTCTAACATGGAAATTAAAGTGTTTGTACTGGAACATTCAAAGCTTTACATAATGAGCAGCACAGGAGCGCTTTTTATTTCCAACTAGAACATTAACTCCTGGTATTAAACATGATATATGACACAGGAATGCTGCAAATACAATCCTTTAGGTGATGAGGCAGATGAGCTGACAAAACATTCAGTCCAACAGCAGATTGTATAAAGAATAAACAGAAAAAGTGATGAACCTTGGACAAAAGGAGCCATAAAGTCTGATAACAGAGTAGAAATCTTGAATCTGCTCACCATGAGGAAGAGTGGCTTGTTGATGTTGGACAGAATGTGGATGGAGTTGGTGGTGACAGACTGCGCTCCGGCGCACCAAGACAGAGTATAAAGCCACGGCTGGCTGATCACATACAGGTTAGTGGTGATGTTCACTGACTGGTATTTACTGCACACAGAGGAGAAAATCAAAAAATCCAGTGAGACCATATCAAAGAGCCTCTGCTGTTACTTGGTCTCTACACCTCCGAAACGTAGACAACAATTGGTGCTCTCGATAAAACTAATAAACAAATAAAAGCTAAATTATTTTCCTAAAAGAAACCACACACTAAAGTAACCTAATAGAATTTTCTATTCAATAAGATGCATCATAAAAGTAAACCTGCAAGTTGGCAATAAACAAAATAATCCCCAAAACTACTGAACCTCTGAAAAATTAGATTGTGATCCAGCAGGAAGTAGTTTGAAATTAGGGGAATTGTGTAATAATTGAATTTTGGGGAAAAGACCATGCCTAAAACACCCTGCACAACAGTACAAAAACCCCTGATGTGTTGAATCCTCACACCTTCCTTCTTTATCTCTAATTTTAGTCAAATCTCAGAGGCTCCAGGCTTGTCCATTTCACTCAGAAAACCACCCCTAACTCCAGCTGAACAACTCAGAGACCCACCCCATGTCTCCATCTAATCCTTTCTGGTAGGTGTGGTCTGGATCGGCAAAGGAAAATATTATTCTCAAACTTAAATTATTGCTACTTTCAAATTTTAAATTCTTTTTAATAATTCACAAGCACCTAATAGTTCAGCCCCACAGAACTTATAACCTGCTCTGGGGTTTCATTATGTGCAGAACTTCTCACTGTTCCCAGAATCAGAAATAATCTGATGAGGGTCTGTTCAGGTACTGATAAGCGTCGGTTCAGGTACTGATGAGCGTCGGTTCAGGTACTGATGAGCGTCGGTTCAGGTACAGATGAGAGTCTGTTCAGGGTCTAGTGAGGCTCTGTTCAGGGTCTGTTCAGGTCCGGTGGTCCTGCTCCCTCAGACACGTTTTTCCTGCAGACCTGAGATCAGTTACAGCTCTGTAAACCTTTCTTCCTGTCACAGGATCTATAAATGTGTGTGTTTATCTCTGTAAACTTGTATGTTACTGAACATTATCACTTTGTAAACTGTATTTCACTTATCTCACCACTAATGTTACATTTGTGCAGAACGGTTTGTACATATTTATATAATGAATATGAATGTCTGTCTTATAGATTTCCTTGGGTTTTATCAGCGTCAAGAAAACTGAGTTTACGATATATGGTAGAATAAATTGTCACTGCTGTTTTATTCACACGTGCAAGCTGTTACTACACACTAACAATATGATCCACACAACAAGACATCTCTGATGTATGTAAAAAAGCATCAGAATCAAAACTGTAGAGTTCAGGTTCTGATAAGATACACAGAAAATTAATCAATACCAACAAGTGACAACAGATTCAGAAGATTGATGTTAAAACTGTCACTTGGTGGGAGTCAGTGAACTATCTTTCACCATTTTTTTATCTTTTCCCAGGTTGTTCTCCCAAAGCTTGTGTTTATGTTCGAGTACCTCCCACTCGTTTCTCTTGTTCAGATTCTCGTGCATCTGTTCCTCCTCCTAATCGCTCCTTTTCCACTAACTGTACAACATTTTGACTATTTTTTTCTCATGTGTCCCTGAGTGTCGCCCACTTGCCCTTTAGCTCCCTCTCCTTTCTCCACTCGGCTCTCAGAGGTTTTTCGACAAACGACACAATGGATTTACTGGGGATGTGACGGCCATTTGTATCACAGGTTACATAAACACAAGCACAGTTAGACACGAGCGACAGTTTCAAAGGTTCAGAGTTAAATGACACTTTTCTCAAAGAACATATAAAAGGATCTGTTTTTAAAAGGTGAATGGAAGCGATTACATAAAGCCTATTTCCAGCGGTCACTGAGTGAGAAGGTTGTTAGAGACAAACAACCATGCACACACTCACATCTAAAAACAATTTGGTATTTCCAGTGAACCTAACAGTCATGTTTGTACCTGAAAAAAAACATGCAAATTCCACACAAAGGCTGCAGCTGAGTTTTGAACCCGTAGACTTCCTGTTGTGAGTCGACAGCTCTAACCAAGCGCACCGCTGTGCCACCACTTAATCAGTCATCCTAAAGCAATTTACTTCACTGATGAGTGACTGCGTACCTGATCTGCTGCTGTGACATTTTGCTGTAGTGTAAATTCAGCCTTGTGATGTGATCGTCCATCAGCTCCTGAATGGAGGCTTTTTGTCCAGACGTCTGCTGCAGCTCTGGATCTGCAGCGTGGACCAGATCCCTATCTTCAGATGGCAGCCACAGCACCTACAGAATGAATAAAACCCAAGAATCAGGCTATTATCACGGTTGAAATGCATAAAACTGGGTGAATATGATAAAATCAAAGCTATGATTGTTCTTAGTTCATCATTATTTAACAGTGTCACTGATTATCATCCAAGTCCAAACAGAAAAACAAAATAAACTAATATAACTCTCAACCTAACTGTTCTTAGTTTGGAAAGTACCTGTGAGGAGTTGATGTAATCCTGCACAACCTGCAGAGTGGTGTTGATGTACGACTGACTGTATGGATGTCCGTACGGTGGCCTGCGTAGGTCAAACAGCACCAGTTTCCCGCTTCGAGCTGCAACCTCCAGGAACTGGGCCAACGAAGGGATGGACTGGTTCTGGGCCTTGGAGCGATCCGCCTCAGGCAGGACCGATACAGTACCAAACGGATCTCTCTATAACCGACAAGTGAGAGGGCAGCAGCCATGAAAATAAGGATGTTTTCTCATTCAAGGAGATTCACAGTAAGTAACATGCTTTGTTTCACAATAGTAATCTCAAATTTGTGATAGAATGGGTTTATTTTGGTTCTAAACCAAAAAACCTTTTCTATCCCAGCTTCTGAAGAAAATAAAAACATAAATATAATGACAGTTTAGGAGATCTATTCCTTAGCTTTAGCTACAAGTTACTGACCTTGTCCTTATATTTATTATTTTAAAAAAAAAAGTTTTCTGTCTTGAAACTTTAAAGCTGCCTGAGCTTTGTCAGTAAAAGCATAAAGTCTGAAAATAATAAAAGATAAATCAATATTAGTGTTTATTATACTGTCAGATTTAGGTAGTTATATTCACATTTATTTGTTTCACTTTGATTATCAGCATAATCTTAGAAGAACATAAAATTCTGTTCCTTAAAATGAAGTTTTTATGTCATAAATTCCTGATTTAACACTAATTAAGGAGAAATGTTTCTCTCTGTGTGTGTTGTGGTGGGTGGGTGTTTGTTGGTCGCACCGATAAGAACCATTTCCCAGCATTCAGCTGCTGTAATTCAGCCCAAGTAAACATGGAGGCGTCGAGGTGCGTCCGATTGGGGAAAACCTCGGCTACGTTGGTGGTCCTCTTCAGAGTTGAGTCATGCATCAGGAAGGGAATGCCGTCGTAACTGCACACAGGGATGGAAACATTAAATGAGTGACAACATGAGGAGTCCAGCGAGAGGATGAGGAAAAAATAAATAAATGAATCAGTAAACATTTTTGCTCCATAAAGCTTTGCATGCATATCAAAACAGCAGGAGTTAAACTACATCTGGCTCTAATAAACTCACATAAACATCACTTAGGTGCTCTAAAATACACAAATCATCCCACAGAACAGCCAAGCTGCTACTCACATAACTACATAACCCACACAGGTCACCTGCAGTATAAGATTAAACTGACCTACAAACGCAGAGTCATGCAAGGCCGCTAATCCCCGAGTTTTCAGGCTGTGAAATACTGTGCTGAACCCAGAGCTGTGTGCTAAAGGGAGAGCTGGGGGCTAAGTGGATTAGCATGGCGGTAATCAGCTGATCACAGAGAGTGGCACGCAAACATCTGATCTGTGACTTCAGCAGCAAGGAAACAGGTTGAGTCTTTCACCGGGAGCACCAGTCATGGATGGTGATTTCACTTCGGTGGATTATTGATGCATTTTTCTCCTTTACTGTGAGTTTGGCTAATGTAATAACTGTAAAATGAATCTGGCCCGTTCAGAGCAATATAAGAAAAGTTTAAAAGCTCGTTCATATTTTTATTTTTTGACCTGATGTGTCGCTAACCTCCTGAATGATAGTCAGCGACAAAAACCATCAATCCAGTTTATAAAACAATAATACCTTATGGTGACATCGGTCTCCAGCCCTTCTCCTCCAGCTTCAACGGCCTTTTCAAACGACATCACAGTATTTTCTGGAGCGAGCTACAAAAAACGACAAAAACTAAATCACCAACAAAAATCCATTCAGTGTGTATTTACTGCGTCCACAGCTGTGAACTGTCTGAAAACCTAATTTTGCAGCCTCACCATTGGAGCTCCTCTGTGCCCAATGAGATGTGGAGCAGGTCCGAGAGTTCCCGCTTCTTTAATGCAGGGCGAGTACATCCCCAGAGGAACCAGGTAGAGCGAGAACAGAAAGGACAGGAACAGACCCAGAACTGCAACCTGACGCACTGAACAACCGAACAAAACAAACAGAAACACGTCTGAACACTGAAGGAATTAATATCAGTAAACAGGCGTTAGTTTCAGAAGCAGATCAACGTGTTCCTTATGCTGCACATTGTATTAATTGTATTAATTTTAAGGTTAAAAAACAGAAAAGCAGTTGGTTCCTATCTAGAACACCAAAAGAGGAATATATTGCTTCATTAAATTTGATTTAAGAAAAGAAAATCAAATTTTTAAAAATTGTGCCAAGATCTGAACCAGTCTGGAAATAATTGCAGTTTTAGGTTCAACAGTTTTCATATAAAGAGTTTATAGTTCAGGTTTACCAGCATACATGCCGATTTTCCATCTCTCCAGTAAATACAGAATTAAAAGAAGGAGAAAGGTGCTGCTCTGCTATGATGGAAATATCCAAATGTGCTTTTTGTGAGTTGAAGTGTTTTAAAAATAAGACAAACCAGAAGCTGAGTGGTCTGACTCCTGATTGGATAACCTCCAAAAAGCATTAAAGTGATATTAATAAGTATAAATTATATTTATGTTAAACAGAGTCACATCGAATTTAACTTCCACGACACGACTCATTTTTTATTTGTATTCGTTTCTTCTGTTTATCAGTGTTTACATCCACACAGAACACCTGGAACAAGCTATATAATTACACTCTGCGGTTTCTTAAGAGAAACACTTGATATGACTCAGCATCACTGGCTGCTGAGTCACCATGGTAACAAGGAACCATCCCCATGGAGACGAGATGAGAGACGGAGAGACCTGCAGGTCAACGCCATTCAGAGCAGAGGAAGTCAGACACAAAGCACGACAGGAAAAAAGAAACGAAAAGAAAAGAGAGCGCAACAGAAGACGTAATAAAAAAAGTATTATTGTAGAATAAAAAACGTGATAATGTAAAGAGTTTGAATTCAGAAAAGCTTTATGTAAAATCCCTCTAGCGACTGAACCTTCTGCTTGTTTCTGTCCTTCAAAAACTGCCAAAAATGAAACATTTTCAACCATTAATTATTCAGATTTCATTGTTGTTTTAGAGTTTGCTATGATGAAATTAACACCATGTTTTGTTTCAGCTCCTTACAGACTGATGTAAGAGCTTAAATCTGAAGCCCACCTCACTCTTGCTGTTGTCTGGCTGCTTACCTTTCTTGTTCATGCGGAAAAAGTGCAAAGCGATCGGCCAGGAGAGGATTGCCATGAGAGAGACGGCAGCCAAGTGGAGGAAAGGTGCCGTCACCTGAAGTTAAAGAGACAAAACTGTAACCAAATATTTAAATAACACAAAATCTAACACAACTAAGTTTGTATTGTGCTGTGTTTTGGTTTTGGCTTTGGCCAACCTGCAGGGAGAGGAGGAGTGTTTTCCATTCTTTGCTCCAGAGGTCAGATAGGATGGCGGTGGCGGTGACAGAAAACACCAGGGTCACCACGATGCCAGTCTGACACGAACACAAGAGGGAGAGGAACAACACTTCATCACAACTCAATTACTGTAAAGTAAAGACCCTAATTACTCGGTTTATGGTGTCTGTGTATGTACCTTGTGGCTCCAGTGAAGGTACAACCTCTGACCCTCAGACAGCAGACACACTGCCAGCACCTGGGCAGTGTTTCAACACAGTTAGGTGCAGAAAAATAGAGACACTTTCAGTTATATCTGAGCTTCTACAAAGAGCATAAAACCTGTCATTCCTAAACCTTTCTTCCCATACAGCACACTTTAATACCCTTAAACATGAAATCTGATGAAAATAATAACTAAACAAGTGTATCTAATACAGTTAATTTAACAAAAATTATATTAGTGCGCTGATATTTATTAACCTAAAGAGCAACTTTATTGTTAACATGTTTGTTATTTAACCCCAGATTGTTTTAATTAAAGAACAGTTTAGTTCAAACAGTTAAAACCTTTGTGCATTTTTAAATAAATCCTTCCAGCAGACATTATTGTCAAACCTGCCACGTGATTCCTGAGTGAACTGTTGAAGCAGAAATCTTAATGACTTCATCTGGGCACATTTGTGTATTATATAATAAGTCTTGCATAATATCTGGCACCTCAGCCGAGCAGACCAGAACCCTTCTATAAATGTCACGCACTGCTGGAAGGCCAAAGGGATAATATGAACTGCATCTTATAAAACAAGTGCTTTAAATGTGTTTCATAAGATGCAATCTTAAAAAAAAAAAAATAAAACAGTCAAATAGTATCCAGTCAGGCTGAGAGCAGCATTCTGCTACTGGATGTCTCTGGTTACAAACAAAAAATATTTTCCCAGCCCCTCCAGGAACCCGACCTAATAATTACCAAACAGAAAATATTACAACTAGCCCTCTGAATTTACAAAACATAAGCTTTAATTCTCATTATTTTGAATGAAACAGAAAAGCTGATATTTTATGGGCGTGCTCACCAGTAACAGGGCGATGTACGTGAAGAGAGCAGCAGCAACGACCAGCAGGACCAGAGACCAGGGAAACCAGAAACCAAGAGTCCCAAAGTTAAACCTGGACAGATAAATGATGAAGAACAGTTTGTGAATGATGCCTCAATGATGAGGTTTTACCTTCATAAATCTATTTAAGTCAAAGAAGTAAAAAAAAAAAAGTACAGGTTAGACAAGTTTGGCATCTAAGAGTGTCAGAGATGGTAAAAAAGTAGGTTTTACTTGAAAAAAAAATTTTCTAGAAATGTTTGAAGTCTGTAAAGTATTACTGAAGCCTTGTTTCTCATACTGTTGGTGACTAGTTTGTGAACGGCATCCAAGAGTCTCCAAGACGTCTTCAGATGTTTGTGGTGGTTCTCATGTAAGTTACCGACGCTTCACAGTTGACTGAATTAAATTAAAATAGTCAAATGTTATCATGGGCGTCTCAAACTCTTCTTCACTGAGTTTCAGTCATTTCTAGAGCTGTATTTTGACAGAAACATCTGAGGCTACAGCCCGTCCAATGTGTAGGTCTAAAAACCACACCAAAGGTAAATAATAATTATTTAAAAACTTGCTTACGATCTGCCTATTGTCATTTCTAAACTGTCCTCCAGCAGATTAAATCGAAAACATGGGGGTGGCTGCAAACTGTGCACACAAAAGTAGGTCAGGATTTTTAAAACCTGACCTCTAAAAAAAAAACAGACACGTTGGTGGCTTGTTTGCAAACATTTAAAATTCTGCGAGACTCCAACTGAAAATATTCCTATTTTCTTATGATTTTGAGTCTTCCGCCTAATGAGATACTACTTTATGGAGGTTCTGTGAGCTAAATAAGTGCATTTCTTTTTTTAAGTTACTCTATGAAAGGCTCAAAAATCATGTGTGTGTGTGTGTGTGTGTGCCAGCGTGAACGTTAGCTTGTGATGCATCAGACCCACCAGTCAAAGTCATTGTAGTCGTTCTGGGCTTCACTCCAGAAATAAAGAAAAACAAAACTCAGGAAGAAGGTGAGGATCAGGAGGCCAAAACTGCCACACTCCACCTGAAACATACAGAGGGGATTTTTTATTTTGATCAAATAATGTTTTTATTGCAAACTTTGCATAAACTTTGCATAGACTCAGTTTTTGCTGTTAATCTAATCATAACTGAAGGAGTTACTCTGACAGCACCTGGCAGGTACGCAGCAAGTCTGTAGCAGATTATATTGTGCATATGTCAGTACGAGTTTTGATAAAAGCTGACAACATGCATCTAAAGGCTGATATTCTTTCATAGAAAAAGCTGTTAGTAGGCGTCGGAGTCAGCAGGCTGGGGAATCGATACTCGCTGCACGATCAGCAGGCCGGCTGAGCTCAGACTGTTTACAGACGCTGCTGTGTCTGGATGTTTACCTTGCTGCAGCAGCACTCCCCCGGCTGAGCCTTCGCTCTCTGGTACCGTCTCCACTGGCAGCCATAGAGACCAGCCAGGCAGGAGACAAAGGGCTGGTGTTCATACCTGAAACAGCCAAAGACGGAGGCAAACGTCAGCTTAACGAAGCGCTCAGAAAACCAGGAGAGCTAAACCAAAAGTTATGCAATAACAAAACTGAAAAGAAAGAAACATTTGGAGCAGAGATTAGTGACAAACTGCTGAAATAAACAACAGAAATAGATTCTTAAGGTGCTTTTTGACCAAAAAGGATCAACAGCTTAAACATTAGGACTTATTTTTTATAAGCCTAAATATTATTTCACCCCTAGATTAATATTTTTTTCCTTTTTTACCAGAAGAAAATGGGCAGGTTAGGTTAGGCAAATTAAGTCTGCTGAAGTGTATCACTCCTCCCTGAAGGCCTTCAGATGTTAGAACTTAAAAACCAAAGACATAAAATCAACCAAACTATAAATCTATCCTTCTGTTTTTCTCTTTAATTAATATTCTATTTTTAATTTTAGAATACCTCACAGGACACAATTAATGAATCTTTTATTACTGAGCATTTAAAGATAAAACATCAGAATCAAACTGAGTTCATTAACATTAGTTAACGCTAGAATTGAATTTGAATTAGATCACTAAAATAATCACTACATTGTAATGTTAATAAATCTTTTTGTTAGAAAATGTCCCAAAACATTAAAACTAGTTTGTTACAGAATAACTTTCAGAGTAGTAAAAAGCAAACTTTAAAAATAAAAACTTTAGAATGACCTCTACAGATTCAAAAAAGGTTAAAAAACAAAGCTCTACAGAGCTACTAACACACCAAAATATTTAATTCAACCCCAGTTGTTTTGTCAGGTCAACAACATTTATACATAACTTAAACTCTGATTTTATTATTACTAAATTTGAATATGATTCTGTGACTCTGAATCATATTCAAATTTAATTATTTTGTTCAAACGTATAAAAGAATTAAAGCATTCATCATGAATCTTCAGCTTTGATGCTTGATTCAGCTTAAATAAAAAACAATTGAGTGTTTTATTAAAATGTTTCAATAAAAAACACATTGTTGTTACCAGTTCTTACAATAAATACAAAGAAATGACACATTTAACAATGCATTCAGATTGTTTTAGTACGGAAAGAAGCAGTAAGTCATTCTTCTGTTGAGGACAATGAGTGGTTGTATGTTTTTGTTTTTATTTTAGACAGTTGAAATGGTATTTTATTAGGTTCTATGATGCTACAGCTCGTCACAAACCGAAATGTAAACTGTCTGACAGGTTGTCTAATTTCCTGATGTAGTAAAAATAATCACAGAATACTTCCTTTAAAAAAACCCTGACATTAAACAACATCCACTTCCAGTAATATTGTCTCCAATGACATCATGACAGACTAAAACTCCACCTTACATCTTCACTTCAGCAGTTTACACCTCAGTCAATATTCTGTCAGCATCTCTCCAACGTTAGCGTCGTTTCATGTGATCGCCATGAATGCCTGCTGGGGATGGCGGCGTTTGTGTTCCCGTACCTTTGCAGCAGCTGCCGCCGCACCACCTTTAACTTCCCCAGCTTCAGTCTGGTCACGGGCATAGACTCACCCACGGCCCGGCATCACAGAGACGGAGAGGGAGGGTGAAGGATAACGTGGGGCTGTTTGACTCCTCTGTCTTCACCTAGAGACAAGAAACGAGAATCAGCTTAACATGAACATAGACACAAGACGGCTCTTAAAGGTAGCATCCTGCTGGGCTGAGGTTGCTGAAGACCCGCTGGTGACTCAAAGTTTATTTTTTGTAAAAACAGATAAATTTTCAGCTGCAGTCTCACTGAATGCTGAGTGTTTGTTTGTGAACAAGTGACCAGCCAGCCGTGAGGCCAGTTTTAAAAAGTCACGGCTTGTTTTTGTGTGCGCAGCTTGCAAAATTGTTGCACATTATTTCGTCGTTGCCTATTTCTGTCAGAGAACAGGAGTTAAAATACAGACGAGGATTAAAGACACTCATGATGGCTCTGGTAATACGACAGCGAGCATCTGCAACTCAAGCGAGGAAACTGAGAACCCCTGCAAACGTTTTCAGACATTTTGGAGACTCCCTCACAAACTCCAACTAGTTGAAGTCCAGTAAGATACCACCTTTAATAACTTTACAAAAGCAACTTGGATATTTTTATATCCTTTTAACAAAAACGCAGTTCAAATGTAAGCAGAATTTGGTTTCTTTTTTCCTGGACAGCTTCTATTAGGCTTAGTAAAGTGCTGAAGAAAAGAGAAAATTACAGTTTCTAATACCAAAATGGCATCATGTTCCATAAACACAACATTTTCCATGTTCCTTTCCATCAACCTGAAGAACATCCCGACTCCAACTTCAGAAAAATGAAACAAACTACCTGAAATCGTAACGTTTCTGACCCCATCAGAAGAATTCAGGCTGTTTTCTTCTTCAACAATTCAACAACAACAGTTGTTTAGTAATTATAGTTTTTTATCAGTAAATCATTTAACAGTAAAACGGCTTTGCAATAGGGTTAATCCTTCATTCTCTTCAGTTGCCAAAAAGTTACCAAACAGTTTATGAAATCAGCTTTTTAATGCGAAAATAAAAAAGCCTATTAAATCCAGAAACACAACGACAAACAGAAGGAAAATGGTGCCAGCACTGAAGCTACAACCTTACGAAACTTCCATATTATTTGTTAGTTTTCCAAGCAAACAGTTTGAGCTAAATCTACAAATCTAGCATACTGAAACCAACCATAGTTTGTAGAACATTTGTTCTAATCACACGTTTGTATTCAGCACATTTTCGTCTTCCTCCCTGTGAATCTGGCCACTGCACACTTCAAACAGCCCCATTTTCAGAAAGCTGCCATGGCAACGATGACATCAGATCTGTTATTATTACTGCTGTGAAAAGGATGAGGGGACGGGAGGGTGGGGGGTAACGGAGAAAGAACCAGATGGAGTGACGAAAGGGGAAGGCTGGAGAAACGGCAGTGTGAAAATGTGAAGAAAAAGAAAAACAACAATTTGAAGCCGTCATTAAAAGCTGCTGTTCACCAGACAAAAAGAAAACTCATATTTGAAAGGTTGGGACAAAGAGAACTTTGTCCAGCGCAGTCAGTGGAGGTCCACTGTGATGGAATCTGTGTGAAAATCAATCAGTCTGCAAAGGAACGCTCTATGGGACTGTTGAAAAGAAAATATCAAAATGATAGGTGGTGAAACGGGTGTTAGGACATATAGGAGGTGAAAGAGAAATTAAAAGAGGAATGCCTGTCACCCCTCGCCTTTCATGCCAGAGTTTATACGAAGATCATCTTAGGATGAGAAGTTCTGGGTGACGCGCTATGTGATCTCCTAAAATATGTAGCTTTCAGAGCATGTGTTAAGGATGACTCTCAGCTGCTACCACAAATTTCAGCCCAATACCTTTAAAACCGTCCGGGTTATAACCATTTTTGTGTTTCCAGCGACCATCTTGAACTGGGTTGAAAAGATAGAAAGACGTGCATCCAATGATTTCTTTCTGGGAGCTTCATTATAATCTATCCACCGGTTCATGAGATTTTTCGCTAACAGGGCAGACAAACACACGCAGACATGGGCAGAAACATCTTCTCTCATTAAAAGATACCTAAATATGAAGTTCTTGTGTTAATTAAAAGCAAACAAGTATTTTATTACCTGACAGGAAGCCAGTAGGAGGTTAGTTCCTGACTAATTGGCCTTCTTGTGTAACTGAGTTTGACACCCCTGCCTTAAAGGTAGCAAAATAAGGATTTCATCCAAACCTGCATGACACTTAAAAGAAGGATGTTGATCCTCCTTAAAGTTCAAAAATAACAAAAACCTTTAATGTGTACACATATTAAAGAACGTGTCATGTGAAATAAAAGTAAACTAAAAATAAAATAATTTTCCAAATTTGAAACCTTGACATCCAAACTTTTTCAGGAAGTGAAAGTGTCAAAACATAAAGACCTAAATATTTTTTTTTTTTTTTTTTCTTTTTTGGGGGGGGGGTTCAGAAAAATAAACCTCTAAATAAATTATTGTTGATGTCTTACTTCACCTTGCAGTCAGAAATATAACTGAATTAATACATTTCAGCTACAAACTCAAGTGTTTCCCAAAGTCATCATCATCCGGATCCTGATTGTGGAGCTTGTCCTCTTACAGTTTTTGTCCTGGACCCAAAGTGGGTCAGAAACACAACAGGTGGAGATGTGAGAGGCGCAGTGGCACACTTAAAGAAGCCTCCAAGCGCCTGATGTAAAAATAGAGTGCATTTCTCAAACTTTGGTTGTCTCTAATGAGCGCACAGGCAATCATACAGGCGCTCAGAGGGGGCAAAAGGAGGAAAAATTAAGACCAAAACATGTTTTTCCATTAGCTCCTCACCCAGAGGAGGCTAAATTTGGTGTTATATATTAAAGATGTCATGAAAAATGTGTTTCTAAATATGAGGACAGTGATTGATGTTATAATGAGGCAGCGCTGAGATTCATTACAGCCATCAGAAACCAATCATTACCGCTTTACAACAAACTAAAAATCACAACCATTTCCCAGAGCTGTGGAAAACTTGCTGTTTCTAAAATCCTTCTTGATGAAGACATGAATCATTCTTCATCGATGAATCATTCAGATCATATTTAAAGGCAAAGCATTCCTTTAAGTGAAACGAACAGAACAATGGCGTCAGCAACAGCTCTCACCTCCAGCCTCCACAGTTTGACAGCAAACAAAGAGCAGAAGAAACATTTCATCTTTATTTTTACTCAGGAAAACATCCCATTTGTTTACATGGAAGGGCGGGACTTAAAACATCTGCAGCAGCAGGCCGCTAGGGGGAGCTTGACCTTAGTGGTTTCAACTTCCGTCTTCCGGTTCTGTCTCTAGTTATAATACATCTCTGTGGTTGCATCATTCAAACAAGCCTTTTCTTTGCTTCAATTTTACACTTTATTTAGGGCATTTATTCCTGTAGAAATAGGTTGTAGCAGTTTTCACTCATTCATACAGAGGCTGTCAACCAAAATGGATAGTTTCTTGAAATCCCAACATACAAAACGTACAAAATATTTGTTAAAAACTGACATGCCACCACCAGAAAGACGTAACATAACCCTCCTGTGCGGGAGGGCTATGTTGGGTAAAGATGTTGGGATCTGTAAGGCATGCCAACAGAAGAATGATACTGGACGTATAGGAAGATGAGCAGAAAAGACTGAACACATGAAACAATGCAGCTCTCTGTATTCAGGCCAGCTACTGTTCACCCTCATTGTTCAAACACACCCAAGCTCCCAGCGACACATCAACACCAACAACAACTAAAACCAGGCCTGTGCTGGAGTCACGCTTTATTACACTGCTGTTCTTCGAGGAAAACACCACCAAAAAAATTTATAAAAGCACAAGCTGTTCATAACATTATAGACAAGTAGCATTCCTGACTTTTAAGCCACACAACAGTTCACTGTCTAACATTAAAATTACTTTAATGCCCTCATATGGAACCACTCACACAATTTTATTAAAATATATTTGTGTTTACTGTCATCCTAACCTAAATATTTGAAAAAATATCATTACTATGATATAGTTACAACTATTAGAAACAGTTAATATTATGCATTGTATGTAACTAGTTATCTATAAGTCGTATTTTAACCTAAAAGCACAGAATTCACATTTTTTACAACCTTGTTTGAGTTTCAACATAAAAAGCTGTCAAATATCCCCCTAAAGGATGTTTAAAGACAATTCCTGTTGACATAAAAGGCTACGCATTTAAAGTAAAAAGATGACAAGACAAATAAAAAAAAACAAACCCTGAATTATGCTTCACTTTAGGACAGTGTCAGGTATCAGAGTGATGTATTTACCTTTTTAGGTTTTAAAGAACAGGCTGTCGCATTTCAAACAACCATAACAGAGAGAGTACACACTCGTACAAGGTTGTGTAAAATAAAGACAACAACCTATTTATTTTATTTATTTATTCATCAAACGGCTTTTTAATTCGGTGCCATCATCACAGCCACCGAACGACCTGAATGAAAAGAAAAAAAACGATTTAATTACTTTTGCAGCTGAACTGGGCTCTCGCCCTGAGGGAAAATTCATTCACAGTGATAAAACCAATTATGTTCCGCAGAAATTCAAAATAGTTCACCGCATTGTTGTAATAAATCGATTCTCAGAGGAGTCGAAAATAAACTGTTAGGTTATATGAATGATTCATGAGAGTCAAATAGTTGGTATTTTTGTGTCATCTTTTCCAATTCAGTAGGAGGGTTAACCTGCTCCAAATTAAAGGCAGAAACCTGATCTTTCAGCTCTGTTTGAAGGCAGTTTCCCAAAGCAATACCCATCGAGACGATTCATTAAAAAGTGTTTAAGTCAGACAGAGTTACTCGCTGCAGACAGCTCATCAGAGGGTACGGCACAAAGCAAAACTTCAGTTCAGTCCAAAGATCCAGCTGATAATTCAAATTTACCAGAGATTCTGTCATTCAGCAGAACAGAACTCAGTGTTTAATCAACTGTTTTGTTGCTTCTTATAGACATGACCTATAGATATCCATCGTTTGGCCTAAATACATTTTTAAAGGGGAAATGAAAAGTTTTGAAGCTAACATAAATCAAAAGAAAGTCATAAAAGATTGATAAAATTACTAGGGATTCTTCAGCGTTTTCTTTGATCACTCTGAAGTGTGACGCATCGAGAGCCAAACAGGAACGCCAACGAGACAGGAAACAGTAAATCCTGACAGTGTGGGGGGAACCGACCCAAACCTCCAGCAGCTGAGTCGTTCTTGAGCTCCTGAAGGACCAGAAGGTTTGATGGATGTGGTTTGTTTAGCTGCTGGTGGAAATTACAACCCAGAGTCTAACTGCCGTTAACGTTCTGAAGAGGGGAACCTGAGATACAAACAGAAGAACCACCGCCTGGCAGACAGGCACCAGCCGCCTCCCACTGTCCAACCAGCACCGACCACCTCCCACTGTCTGACCGACGCCGGCCTCTTCCCGCTGACCGGATGGGAAACTCCTCGCAGACTGTGTGACATCATCATAAACCTCGGGGGTTCCTCTGGTGAAACGTGGGGCTCTAGTTCCCGACAGTATGACTCCAAAACAAAAATTTTTAAGAAAGGGTATCAATCTTTTGCTACCTAAACCTTTTTCTTCTTCTTCTGCTGCTGCGACAGCAACCTCCTCAGCGTCCTACAGCGGGCTGCCACAGCTGGCCCCGCCTCCATTTACGCCACCAACCAAGGAGGTAATTCTGCCCACAATCAGCCCACAGAAACTCTAAAAACAAGTCGTTTGAAATCAGAGAAATGGACTCCTGGAGGGGTTTATGATGGTGTTTAACTAAAAGAAAACATGAAAACTCTTATTCTGATATTTTATTTAATTTACCCTTTAAGCTTCCACTCCCCCCCCCCATTTGTCCTGTTTTTATCAGTGTTTTTTTTTGTCACCATGCAGAGACATCGTCTCGTAACGTTTTAAGGAATCATCTTGTTGGAGGAAATAACTACTTTATGTCTGTTAAACTTTGTTATCTTCAGTAGTTTTTGTTGTTGAGTGTAAATAAAATGGGGACAGCTTATGTGACAGGGCTGAAATTGCAGTTTGTTTAAATAAAAACTCAGAAAATGATCACTTAAGGGTGCTAAAAATTAAAGATTTAACAGTCCTTGAAGGAATGCATATCACCCGCTGCCATTCAGAGCTTTACACTAAGCTCATTTTAGCTCGAAAAATTACAAATTTTTATCTTTTTCTTCAAGTCAAACCTTTAAAATAACATTACGCTCGATCATGCAAAACCTTCTAACCGATGTTGCAGATGACTCTCAGCTACTACCACTGCAGTTTTTTGGTATTTATCTGTACAGCTGACCAGGTACAGCCATTTCTGTGTTTGCAAAGACCAAAAGGGTGGCCAGTTAACGCACCTCCAGTGATTACAGTTTCATTAAAACAGGTCCACTGGTTCATGAGATATTTCGCTAACACGGCACACAGACACACAGGTAATTACTGTACATTATGGCTTGCCTTTTGCAGCAAAACTAACAAGAAAATGTTCAAGATGTTGCCCCAAAATACATAAAACTCATAAAACTACTGATTTCTGGATGACTCACTAATATGAAAGCAATAAACTAAAACATTAAACCTCTGAACATTTGCCTCTGAGCAGCAATGATGTACATTTTGACAATAAAAGCAGCGTAATGCCAAGAACAAGCAGCCTGCCACGTAATAAACTGATCCAAAAAGGTTAAAGTCCACAAAAGCTGCAGATAGAGAGATAAGTTTACTGTTATGTATAAAAAAATGACCTGAAAATGGGATCTGCGTGTTTGTGTATCCTGTGGCTCCACAAAATAAAGTCTAATTGTCAAATTAATCACATTTTGTAACAGTTCCTGGTTGTTTTATTCCCACCACCAGGAGGATAAAAAATGACAAACTATCAGATTTGATGTCAGTCGGTGAAGCTTTCAGACATGACGGATTAATTATGAGCTGCTGAAACGCTTTTAATTTCTAAATTTAAACGTTTTTTTTCTGAGGAGAGCAACGATATTAACCACAGACGATGCCAAACAGGCTGTTTTTAGTCCCCTGAACGATGACTGGATTTAATTCGTTCAGTCAAACAGTAAATAAATCAGCGTGTCGGACATTTTCTTACCTAAACAGACAGTTTGTCGGTTTGACTCTCCGTCCTCTCTGTCTCTCTCTGTCTCTCTGTGTCCTCTCTGTCCGTCTCTCTGTGTCCTCTCTCTCCGTCTCTCTGTCCTCTCCGTGTCTCTCGTCGGGTTTTGACCGTTGGTTTGACAGCAGGCACCGGTCTGAGTCACGCGCCGTGTCCCGCAGTGAGCGGTCTCGCGCGGCAGCAGCAGCAGCTCAGCCTCTCAGCTCCGTGGCTGCCACACGCGCGCAGGCTGTGGAGAGAGATGGAGAGCAGCAGGCGGGCACGAGGCGTCCGCGAGGGGAGGGGGCGGGGGACCTGTTGCTGACGTCACCACAGGCAGCTCTACGGGACTGTCAGGCATCACAGGACTGATGTTGTATGTTTGTGTTGTTTGTTGTTTATGTTGTCTGTGTCTCTTGTTTGAATCGTTTATTAATGTTGTTTGTTGTGCTGTTTATGTTAATTATTTATGCTGTCTGTTGTGTTGTTTGTTGCCTTTTGTGATGTTTATGTTGCTTGTTTGAGTTGTTTATTTATGTTGTGTTGTTTATGTTGTTTATTTATGTTGTTTGAGTTGTTTCTTTATGTTGTTAGTGTCACTTGTTTTTGTTGTTTATTTATGTTGTTTGTCTATGTTGTCTGTTTGGTTTGCTAGTTTATTTTGTCAGTTTGTCATGCTTATTTTTATGTTGTCTGTGTTGATTATTTATGTTATTTGTTTGTGTTGTTTACTTATGTGGTCTGTTTATGCTCTTTCTTTGTGTTGTTTATGTTGTTTGTCTCTGATGTTTATATAAAGAAAACTGCTCCTGTAGTGCAAGTGAGGCAGAAATGTTCAGCTGAAAAACAAATATGTTGATTATTCATCTTATTTGAATAAACAAAATAAACAAATCGTGTCTGCTTGTTCGAAGCATTTTCAGACTGAGGTGCTTCAGTCAAGATTAAAAGAAATGAAACACACATCATTCTGAAGTTTTCTATAAATCAAAACATGAAATAATAATAATATAATACTTAACATGTTTTAAAACCAGAAACTAACAATCCCACTTTAAAAGGATTTTTTTTTTTAAAAAACAGAAGCATTGAATGAAAAAAAATTTTTTGGAGGAGTTAAAGGTCAGTTAGTTAATTACTAATCAAACTCATGTAATCAACTGATAATCAACAGATATGTGTTGGTATAATAGTCCTTATTTTGAAGTTTACTGCTCTAGAAGAATGGTTACCAAACCTTTTAGATTTGAGTTTTAGTTAGTTTTATTCCTTAGGTGTCTCATTTATATTGAAAATTAAGCCAACCTTTGATGATAAAAACGTAAATATATATTTTTATATACTTTCCTAAAATTGACCAGAAAACTGTTCAGGTTGAGCTGCGGCGTTGTGTTGGATCAGTACCTGAGTGAGCTTCAGAACGTTTCACTATGAGAGAAAATCTTGATTATCAAGTCTTAGATAATGTAAAAATACAGAAAAAATAGAATATTTACTTCCCTTTTTAGACCTCCAACAGTGTGTTGGTGTTTTAAAGCGTCTCGTTTCTGCTCAGCATGAAAACAGAGTTTAATCCCAAATTGAAAACAACAGACATCATTAATTATGGCGCCGATGATGAACGTCTGAGTCTCTGTTTTTTGGTGCCGCAATGATTAAATCATTACATGAGACAGAAGAGCGATCACTTCCTGCTGACTCCGGAGCAGAAGATGTCTACAAACACAGAAAAAATGTCACGCTGCATTTGCTCTTACATAAGCATAGACAGACCGACCCTGATCTGAATACCAATCACTCCAACAAACTGCAACTGTTTGGGTTTGAGGGAAATAAAAACAAGAAGCTGAACCAAATCAGAGTCATGAACTTTCCCAATAATTAGGAATAAATCCAGTCCAGAGGCATGAATATAAAACCTCATGTCTACACTCAGATGTTATCGGAGCCTCTGTTACAAAATTAAACTTCTTTATAATTCAGTTAAATGAATAATAATTCAAAAGTGTAGTTTCAGTTAGTTTAGAAGCTGTGTTTATTAATGTGCTGCAAAACCCTCACACAGAGGATTCACATACAGTTTCAGATTTAAACAGATAATGAAGTTAAACCATTACATGATTTATGTTCATCTAAGTTCAGTGACTGAAAGGGGCATGTTTAGAGTATTTTTGTTGTAGGTTTTAGAGCATTAGATGATCAGATCAGTGACCACAGCAACAATCATTCAGTGATTCATAAAGTTTAGCTTCAACATCGTCGCTGCTGGAAAGTAAAAGCTGAGTAACAAAGTTTTTGCCCATGTCTCTGGATGAATTTTAATGAAACTTGCAGAAAGTATTCATTAATCTACGTCTACAACTGATTAACCTTTGGAGTAAACCTGATTTATTATGAATGCCACAGCCAAGCAACTTAAAAAAACAAAAATGGTTTTAATTGAGTCAATTTTACAGAAATTGCCCTAAGATTTGGTGTGATGGAAGCTGCCGACCCATATATTGATCGCTGACGGCAAAATCTTTGTTTTAAATTTTGTTTTTATTTAATTGGAGTCATCTCCGTCTGTCTGTGAGTGAAACTTTCAGGAAATAAACAGTGTTTGACCATCTACAACTGATTAACTTTACAAGCCGACCCATCTTAGAAAACACTAAAATTTCCACAACTTAATTTAATTTAACTTAATTTAATTTAACAGATATTGAGCTAAAGTTTGGTGTGGCAGGAGCTGAGAGTCATCCACAACACATTCTCTGCACAATGTTATTTTCAGGTTTATCTGAAAAGGTCATAATTCTTTTATTTCTCATCATAAGATGAATTAAATCTAAAACTCTGTCATGAAATGTGGCGAGTGATATGCATTCCTTCAAGGAATGCTAGGCCTTAAATTTAAATTGTTCCACAGAGAGTGTAAGAATCCATGTTTCGTGACTATTTCATAATGAAATAAATTTAATTAAAGTTAAAATTAAAGCAGATTTTGTTGGTTTGAGGGCCGGTGGGTTACAGAGTGTGAAGCTGGTGTTCAGGAACCAGGCTTTCTTTAAATCCTAATATCCTTGATAAGTGACAGGAAGCTCTACCTACAGGAGAACCGAGGAACAGAACATCCCTGAGGTTTTTTTTTCATGAAGAACCCTGGTTCTGAAGCAGCTGCAGCTCCCAGGTGTGAGCGTGAGTAACCGGAGTAAAGGAACAGGTTCTGATGAATGTCACAGGACGACTGCAAAGATCCACCTACACAGGAGCAGCAGCAGGACGTTCCTCTTCCTCTGCTGGTGCATCGCCTACGCAGAGCGTTGCCACGGAGACGTGGAGCACCTTTAATCATAATGCATTGAATCTGGTGAATAAGGCAAGGGTCGTCACGGTAACGTTATAATGGCAGCCCATACAGGAGGAACACCTCCCCCACAAAGGGAGCAGCTTGTAGGAGGAAAGGACATCTGAACAAAACACCGTCACCCTCCGCCTCGTTACTACCTGTAATCCACAAACACTGCATATCGCCCGCCGCCTTTCATGACAGAGTTTTAAATCAAGATGGCCGACACTTCCACATCTTCCATAGCATGTTAAAGCTTGAGGATGACACTCAGCGACTACCACATTAACTTTACCTCAATATCTGTAATTTAGAGCACATTCCATGACTATAACACACTCTAAGTTAGAGATATTAAGGTGAAGTTAGTGTGGTAGTAGCTGAGGCACATGCAGGTAGTTGGACTGAGGACAGAGGACGCAGAAGAGGATGACTGTGGCAACCCCTGAAGAGGGAACAGCTGAAAGAAGAAGAAGAAGAGTAAGTTATAGACATTTTAGTGTTGGTAAATTTAGATTAGCTGTGGTGGTCACTGGGGTGCAGAAAGAATCGAATCACAATTTCAAGTCCTGGGAATTCTGAATTCATTCAAAATGCTCAAAAATCTATTTTAAAGTAATTAATTACTACAATTATGGTGATTCATAAATCAGAGTTCAAAAGTGTTTTGGTGCAGACTTGCACAGAGTGACATTTTGTTCAAGATTTAACAAAAATAAATGCACTTTGGTTAAAAGCAAAGTCTGTATTTTGTTTTAAGGTAAAGTTTTAGAGATTTACAAAACATGCACTATGACTGTAAAGTCTATTTTATTTTCATTCAAAGTGACTAAAGTCTGCTTAACTTTTTTAAATTATATTTTGAATAATTATTTGATTTTTTATATATATGAGAAAAAGCCAGGCAGCTAAGCTAACCTAATACAGGTAATTCAAGTTAGAGGATTTTATGCACAAACCTGTTTTTGTTTAAATATAAACTGATGATTTGATACAGTAATGAACCTTATAGAAGTGTTTTAAATGTTCTCTTTGTTTACACTGTCTTCTCCTCTTGTCAGTCACATAATTTAAACAGAATCTCTAGACTGTTTCAATGGAAAAATTGATTCCTGAATCGAATCATGACACTAAAAATTGGAATCGAATCGTAAGACTGACAGATTTGCATCTCTAGCAGCCACCTTGATTTGTGTTGACTCCAAATGTCAGTCGGTTGCTGATGCGATTACTTTTCTTTGAAACTCATCCAGTGATTCATGAGTTAAATTAATAAATTGTAAAAGTTTTAAGGATAGAGTATATGTTGAGGATGATTCTCCGCTACTACCACACCAAATTTAGGTCAATATCTGTAAACCGACTGAGTTGTAGCCATTTTTTATTTGAAAAAGCTGATTAACTGAATCCAATGACAACTTTCTGGTGGTTTCAATAAAATCTGTCCAGTGGTTCATGAAATATTTTGCTAACAGACAGACACAGGCACAAATATTTACATGATTGCCAGCCTTCTGATGATTGCCAGCGGGCGATATTAAACCTTTAAAACACTTGGCTCTGCATTAATGAGCGTGCAGCAGTGTTACTCATGTTGCAGAGACATGGGAGACATTTTGTCTCGCTGTCTTTTGAGGACATAAATCAGAACCGCGGGCCCATTACCATGCAGAACTCCAGCCAGAACCAACATGATGCTGTCTGAGGTGGAAACGTGAGCGCTCATGTGAGAGGAACAGGAGTTCTCTGCAGTGCTCTTCCTCTGCAGTGGAGCCGGTTATGTAATGTGAGGAAGAGGAGGAGGAGGAGGGGGGAGTGGGACTCAGTGCACCACTGAAGAGCCTCAATCACCACACACACACACACCCGCACACACCAGGCTGCATGACTAACACAGACAAATCAATACTCTCACACGTTCATAAACATAAAAATAAAATAAAAGCTAAAAAGGAATTATTTCACCAACATTGTTGCTTTTTAATGTTTAAACTCATTAAAGACCTTCATTTACACACACATATCTCTGAGAGCTTCCATCATACACACCTATTATCACCCACTACTAAAGGTGAAAGAGCTATCATGTTTGTCTGTCTGTTAGCAAAATATCTCTTCCACCAGTGTTCAGATCTGAATGAAACTTTCAGGATCTCGTCAGCAGAACGTGATTCACACGATCTGACCATAACAGCTACAACTCAAAAAGTGATTTTATTAAAACAGGCTTGTTTATCGTTATCCACATTTTAAAAGTATTTTTATGACCGTGTTCGGTTCCACCTGACAGGATGTGGTTCCCCTTTCCAAATCCAGATGTTGAAGGAAACCTCTGTCGCTGTCAGGCATGATGGACCTGCTGCAACCTGAAAGAGAAGGAACGTTTAACATCTCATCTTCTGTTTCTTTGAGTGCTTTTCACCCAGTCCCTCCTTTAAAACTTGGCCTCCTCTCAGTTCTTCAGAGTGTTTTTTTTTTGTCCACCCTGACTCGTCTCTGATGTTCGTCCTTGCCGTGTCCCTCGTCTCGTCTCGCCTCGACACTCTGCCTCCTCAGCAGAAACGGGCCTCGTTTCTCCACACGGCCCACAGCTGGACGCAGGCGTTAAAGAGGCAACACCTCTTCATCCACACACAGCTACGCTTTCCGTCCTCGTTAAAGAGGCGGCTGGCTGAGAGGAGCTCAGTCTCCATGGTAACAGACCGAGAGCTTTGAATGTTCACAGTCTGGGAGCAGAATCAAGAAATAAAAGATTCACGTTTTTTTTACCGTCGACTTTTTCCAACTCCAGCTTCTGAGGCGACTGATCTGAAGCAACCTTCGAGCAGGCAGAAGGTCAAACATAAATCTGAACCTCCTTCCAGCTCATAAAAATAAGGATTTGAAGGAAACCAAACTGCAGCAAAGATCTTAAAGTGTCCAGATTTCTGGTCAACTGAATGCCCGGCTGACGTTTGGTAACATTTAGAAGAAAAGATGCTCCTGACTTGTGGGAATATTATCATTTAATGTCATTTTTTGTTGTTAATAAACAGGCTTTCATGTTTAAATTAGCAAAATATGACGTTTTTTTAAATAATCTCAGACTAAAGATTGTTGAAAAGTGACAGGACAGGCTAAAGAACAACAAGTTCTTGAAGAAAACATTTCAGTAAAATGTTCTTAAAGGAGTTCATTTAACAGATCTTTATTGCCCGAAACTGAAAGCAAAAGAACTTTTTACCTACTGGACAGGTTTTGTTTATTAAAACTCCCAGAAAATAATCACTGCATGTACATCTACTGATTAACATTTAGAGTCAATCTCATCAAAGATGGCCACCACAGCTAAGCAGCCTTAGTAAACACAAACCTGGCTTTACCTTGAGCTAAAATTGGGTGTGGTGGTAGCTGACAGTCATCCCCAACAGTTGCTCAGAGGGATAAGAAATCTCAAGACATCACATGACTTTGAGCAAAACAATGATCCAACCAAAACGGCAACAACTCTGTCATTCCTCAACATAAGATGATCCCAGATTCAATCTCTGGGATGAAAGACGGCGGGCGACATGCATTCCTTCAAGGAACGCTGGGCCTTTAGCTGATTCATGATTTGATCCAAAAATGTCAACCAATTTAAAGAAAACCAACAGTGAGGAATGGTATTTGTTTCTCTATTAGACTGATGATAACAGATGTTTAATACCAGAGGTGGTTATTTACGATAAAAAGGTTTTCTATCAAACGTCCAAGGTAGCATGGTCGCTATATTCTTATAATTTAATAACACCATCAAAGTGAAATCAGCCACCCTGTCACACTGCATGAGGACAGATCTGAAGATGTTCTGCATGGTTTGTTTTTCCAGTTGTGATCGCTGCGTTCAGAGGACTCGAGTTCATTCAGCTGAAACATTAATGAAAGTTCAACATTATGCAACGACGTGGACCGAGTCCAACACACGGCTGCTGGGAGGAGGGGGGGGCCTTCACACTGATCCAAACCCCCAACTGAGGATGAGAGCAAGTCAACATTTATCACTCTGAACCGCGGGACGACATTAAAGGACAAGCATTTAATAAAGAGAAGCATATCCCCGCTGCTTTTCCTGCCAGAGTTTTAAACTTCGTTATAGATAACCTCATGTGATATCATGAGATCTTTCATGATCTGTTAGCGCTCAGAGTATGCATTAGGGATGACTCTCAGCTACTACCACATCAAATTTTAGCTCAATAGCTGTAAAACTGACTGAATTAAAGCCACTTTTTGTGTTTGCAAGGCGACTCAGCTGTGGCGGCCGTCTTGAATCGGGTCGACTTCGACCCGATGTTCATCCACTGATTACGTTCTGACAATTTCATTAAAATCGATCCACTGGTTCAGGAGATATTTTGCTAACAGACAGACACCGGCAATGACCTCAACACCCTCGTCTTTGGAGGCAGGTGATAAAAATGAAGAAAGGCGTTATGATCCGAGAGGAACAGCACTTTATTTAACTGAGGCATGTGAATAAATGTAACAAATAAAAAAGAATCTTCATTATTTAACACATTATGGTAACTATTTAAATGGATTATTAGAATCTGATAAACCTCAACATTAAAATGAAGACACTGAGAAAAAGAACCACGTTAATTTAAGGATAAATTTTCCCTTGTTTGGATTAGAAACATCCACTCAGCAGCTTCAGGAAAAACAAAACAAACCAGATTTTCAGTTTTTGTACCTTTTTATTTGTTCGTTTTTTCAGTTGTCTGAAAAGAATCCAAATGACTTGTATAAAACATAAATTATGGCTCTAAAACACTGAAGAGTGAGGACTTCGTTTGACCTTCTTGTTCTGTTTTTAACACAGGAAACCTGGAACCGGACCGAGTCTGAACCCCCTCTTTAAGCTCGTGATGTTCACGATTACCTCAAACTGCTAAATCAAAGAAACTTCTCAGGAAGGAACGTGTTCTCGGGTTCTCAAAGCGTCAAAGCTGCAGGTTCTGTTTAACTTCCCGGCAGGATCACGACTTCTGATCCGTTACATTGGCTTGTTGCATCTAAATTATCTAAAATAATCTATCAGAGGTAAACAGAATGGAACAACATAAAATCTCAGGTTTTGTTTCTTTAAATCTTTGACTTCCTGCTGAGTTTATGTAACTTAAAACAAAGTCATTTTATCCAACAGGTTAAAACTCATCTACTTTTGAACATAGACTACAGAAAACATCTGCTGTAAGTAAAAACCAAAAACAAAAACATTTTCAGTGTCAGAGTAGAACACTCAAGAACACTTGTAGATCTGATTGTTTTTGTGTTTCTAGTCTGATTAAAAGTCTTCAGTCTGTGCGATCTCAGATAAAAATCTACAGAACAGCCCTTTAAATCCGGACGAGCCGTGTGACGGGGGTTCAGACCGGGACAAACACACAGCTGCAACATTTCCAGGCAGATTAATGCATTCTGAAGCTCTGCAGCTGAAAACTTTAATGCCATTCATTTGATTGTTTGTTAAATACTTTCGTAGTTTGGACAACTGGAGGTTCGCAACATAAAGTTTAAAGAACAAATAAAATCTGCTGAGAACAGTTTTGTTTTTGTTCTGAAAACAACAACAACGAAACGTGTATTTGTCTGAAAATGTTCCAGCACATCGTTGACATCAGACTGGAACCAAGAGTCTTTCAAACATTTTAAGGCCAGAGGTACTTTAAAACTTCATAAAAATAATCAATACAAAAACTAAGAGTAAAAATCAAGGTGACGGTTAGGAATAAATGTTTGCATTTACAACCCCAATTCTGAAAAAGTTGGAACGCTGTGTAAAAACAAAAACAAAAAATTTGAATGCAAGGATTTGCAAATCTCATGATGGAACATAGTAAACATTAAATACTGAAACTAAAAAAACATTTTTTTCTTAAATGAGGAAATTGTTTAATTTTATGGCAGCAACATATCTCAAGAAACTTGAGATAGGAGCAACAAAAGGCTGTAAAAGTGAGTGGGACGAATCAGAAACATCTGGAGGAGCTTTTAGTAACTAATGAGGTTAATTGTCAGCAGGTCAGTGAGAGGAGTGGAGATAAAAAGAGGATTTAGAGGCTGAATCTAAAGAAGGAAAGATGGGCAGAGGTTCACCAGGCTGAGAGAAACTGTCTGAAAACAGGAATAATTTCATCTCCAGGTCCTAAAATCATCAACAGATCTGAAGAATCTGCAGAAACCTCTGAGGTCAAAGGTCAAGGCTGGTTCTGGTTCTGTTCTGTAAACACAGCTCACCGTGCCGTCCACAGATGCTGCTTAAAGCTCTATCAGGCAAAGAAGAAGCCAGATGTGAACAGATGTCTCCCCTCTGGACCAAAGAGGAGAACTGTTCTGAGGTCAGCCTGCCTCTCTGATGGTATGGGGGTGCATTAGTGCCTCTGGAAAGGATCTCCAGGTTTTAGAGCAACATCTGCTCCCATCCAGGACTGTTGAACAGACAGAATGGGACAACCTCAGGTCCAGATGTTTACAGACTGATGGGAGAAGAAGAGGAGATGCTGCACAGAGGGAAACATGGACCTGGAGATGTGTTGTTGCCATAAAATTCAAAATTACCTTATTGTTTCCTAAAAATGGGACAATTTAGTTTCAACATTTGATATGTTTACCATGTTCCTTTAAGAATAAAACGTGGGTTTATGAGATTTGAAAATCATTGCTTTTGTTTTTATTTACAATTCACACAACATTCCAACTTTTTCAACATTGGGATCGTAAAAATCAGGTCTTTGTTTTAATCAGAGGTTCAGATTTGGAGCGAACATCTGCAGCTGCGGCTCCGAAACTTGTGATTCTTTTTCTTCAAAAAACATTATTCCTAACATTAAAATAAAAAAAATAAAAATGGTGAAGTTAGCAATGATCATTTGTAAAAACAAACAAACAAACAAAAACAACATGTTGCTTCTGTTCAGGCAGAAAAACAACATCGAACCATCAGAGCTTTTATTCGTCTCATTCTTCCGAAAATAGGATTCAAATATGATCTATCGTACACAAGCGTCCTTCATGAAGCATCACTACACTCATTATTTTCTTTTTTCTCTATCATAACGTACCATTAAGAGAAATAAAAAGGTTGTTCTCATGCACATTCTGTCCTTCACAGTCCAACATCGATCCCGCAGACGACCCAGAACCACAGATGGAGCGAGTTCGGCTCAGTGACTCGAGTTTAAACCTGAATCTCATTTCTGTTCAGCTCTGATTGGAAACATTAAACCCAGAGGAGCGAACTCAGAACGAAACAGAGGCTTAAACCAAATGATTCAGACTCAAAAGATAAATCTTCTTATTAAAGGAGAAACAATAAAAGCTGAAATATCTCCAACAAACCCTGAGCATCTAAAACACGATGACTTGAACAGCTAAAAACGATTTAAGTTGCATATTTTCACAAAAAATTAGCCTGATGAACACGATTCTGAGCAGCTGCAGGTTCGATATTTCATCAACACGAAATGACAGAAAATCATTTCTGTGGTACACGTTTTGTGCTTTTATAAAGAAAGAATAAAAGTCCCAGTTTTAATTTTCTCTGCTGTTTGGTGCTTTGATTAAAAAAAACAGCAACATGTTGCTGTAGATCATCGTTCGATGAGAACAATAAATAATAAAACTGTTAAACGAGACTTAAAACCACCTCTGATCAGAGTGATTCGGCTCAGTCAAATTGCATTGTGGGTAATGAAGTCATCAGATATTAAACATACTCACTGTAAGCTACGATAGCAAACATAAAACAGTTATCCTGAACTTTATCAAACGGTGCAGTTTGAAAGACTTCACCCCAGTAGTTTTCCAGAAACTCCAGTTGATTTAGGTGTTGGTTCTGTTCTGAATGACGGCCGAACCGTAAACTGATGGAAAGCCAGACTTGGTCCATCCGTGGCTCTGGGTACACAGTGTTTCCTCTAAACAATCATTATTAAAGTTGTCAAACTTGCAGCCGAACTTTTCCTGCTTCGTGACAAAAACCCACGGGGGGGAGGGGGATCGCTACAATCAACAGGTAAAACCCAAACACACGAGAGGAAAATGGATTTCAAATCCAAATGTATTAAAAAAATCTTTTTTGTTTTTTTTTAAACTTGCACCTGATTAACAGGAAGCTAACGAACACCGACAGTCAGAAGGGGGTGCGGCTGCTGTGGTCCTGATTTAAAAACAAACAAACAAATAACTTCCGCCTGTCTTTGGGCTCTGTTGAGACGCTCATCACGGCGACGCGCTCGTGTTCGCCACAAGGGTGGCGACACATCAGTCTACCCTTCCTGTCCGAGTCCGGTGGCGCGCTGGAAAAGAAGCTGGAAGAAGAAGCCCAGCCCCTTCGTTACCTGTGAGGTGGAGGAATGTGGCTTCTGAACCCAGGGTCAAAGTCCGAAGCGATGGGAGCGACCGCGGCAAGTTAAGAAAACACTGAAAAGAGGAGGAGGAGGAGGAGGGGGAAGCCCACGCNAGGAGGGGGGGGGGAGGAGGAAGGGGAGACTGGAGGCAGCAGTCGACACCGCCTCCCTGGGACACACAGGCAGACGACGAGTGCAAAACTAACGGTTGTTCTTGGCCGCCTCTTTGGCTGCCAGAATGAGAGGAGTCAGGCTGGAAAGAGGCTTCGCCATCTTCAAAAACTGATGCTGCCAGAGGAAGAGGAGCGACGAAGACAGGAGGAAGGAGGTGAAGATGGAGGAGGAAGAAGGGAGAATGAGAGGAGACATCACAGGAGGAGAAAAAGAAAGAGAAATATTTCAGTTCAGCGCCTGAGTCCACTGACTTTCACCTCTGGATTTATAAACCTTTTATACCAGATTGGAAACAATGTTCAAACTTAGATATTAAATCTAACTTTTTGTCTGTTTTTGTTTATTTAACATTTGGCTTCATATTTGTTTCTGTAACTTGAAAAAGCAAATGTCCTTGCTTGCAGTTTTAATTTTTATTTTATCCCGTAGAGATGAAGGTAAAACCACCCTTGGCCGTACCTGCAGCAGTTCTTTAGCGGACCCTCTCTTCTCCACGTCCATCTCCAGACATCGGTTCAGGAAATCTCTGAATGTCGCCGACAGTTTCTCTGGGTTCTGCAGTTCTGGCGTCCCGTTGGTTGCTATTAAATACAGCGCCTAGAAGACAGACACAAGCAGCACTTTGAGTTCCTGTGAAGACGACGATAAACACAGACTTTTCATCCTTTCCTCTGCTGCCATCTAGTGGTTATTTTAAGAATGGCTCTGAGTGCCAGCTGTTAACTTTAAATTACTTCACGGTGAAATTTATTAGGTTCACGTCAATATTTGTAGAGTAAATCTGACCTGTGTAAGTCAATAACCCACTCCCACTCTGAAAAACAGCCTGAATGATTTTACCTGGCAGTTTTTTTATTATTTAACTTTGTTTTTTAACAGCTCGGCTGTTTGACTAATTATTTAATCACTTTCAGAAGCAACAGGACAAGAAGAGACAGTTGATTATTGCCCACTGAGGCAATAATCTTTTTAAAAACACCTTTGAACTTAAAAACATCTAACTCTAAAACAAACCTTGCTGTTCTCAAGTATAAAACTGTCCCAGATGTGTCATTCCTTATCTGCTCAATTAATTTTATTTATTTTTTGACATCTTGTGGATTTGAAGGGCTCGTTTCTCCTCCTAGTCGAGCACCTCGTCTGCTCAGCACACTCACCCTGAGCGGGTTCTCGTTCAGGTAGGGTGGTTCTCCCTCCACCATCTCGATGGCCATGATGCCCAGGGACCAGATGTCCACTTTGGGGCCGTAGGCTTTGCGGGTCACCACCTCCGGAGCCATCCAGTACGGAGTCCCGACCATGGTGCTGCGTTTGCTCTGCTCCGGGGTGATCTGGGCGCAGAACCCGAAGTCAGCTGGCAGGAAGGAAGAAGACAGAATCAGTCAGTGTTTATAGTAAAATAACTGCACTAATAAATCCATCATTCATTTACAATCTGTCTGTAAAGTTAGGTGGTACATTTAAGGTGTTCATCTGGAGTAAAAGGTGGCCTGTGAGCCAAATGTGGTCCTAAGACAGAGATTTATTTCATTGTTTTCATCAAACATTTCCATAAATCAACATACAGACTACTGTTTGTAACATCAACATATAAACGCTGATATTAATCCATTTTACTGCCTCTAATATTCCACAATGTGAGATAAATAAAAACAGATGGGACTGAAGCAGAAACAAAGTGCAGATAATCTGATTCATTTCCATGGAACAAAAACATCAAAATTCTTCAAAATAAGCAACTTTTTGTTGCTACAGCTGCAGACAAAATGTCTGTATCAGAATCTAAAAAAAAACGAGAACTAATGAGAACGCTGAGCGATGAAAGCTAAAAGTAGCAAAACAAATTAAAAGTAACAAAATGCCAGGTAAACTAGCAAAACACTAGCTAAAACTAGGAAAACATTAGCATGGCAAAACACCAGCTAATAGGTGAAAATGACAGGTAAAAGTAGTAAAAGACTAGCTAAAAGCTAAACATTAGCACAAGAAAACAAAAACAGATCAAGTATCCTGAAGACAAATGTTTTTAGAGGAACTGAAGTGATCTTAAAGTATTTTACTTTGGATTTCTTTTTTAAATAAAGTTAAATATTTTGAAAAGTATAAAAGTTTTTGCAGCAATCTCGTGAATTAGCAGAATGTTTTGATTTATGAACGTCTGCAGAAGTAGCTAGATTTCAAGAAACATCCTGAATAAAAAAGAACAATAAAGAGAAAGAAAACATCGGTGTGACTGCTGACTCAGCATCTACAGATGAACACATGAAAGAGTGATGGAGTGAATTCGTGTCTCTGTGGACTCACTCAGCTTGACGGAGCCGTCCATCCCCAGCAGGATGTTGTCGCTCTTGATGTCTCGATGGATCACCTGGTTCGAGTGGAGGAACTCCAGCGCCTGCAGACACTGGACAGAAAAACAAAAACAGTTTCAAACATCCTTCGCCTCCTGAGGAAACCGTTACCGCTTCCTAACAGTCTCAGGTGTCTCACCTCTCTGCACACAGCGGCGATCTGAGCTTCATCCATGCAGGTTTCTGTCACTACATCCGTCAGAGAGCCTCCGGCCAGGTACTCCATCACCACCCAGAGCTCATCGCCTACCAGGTAGCTGCACCAAACAGAAAACTGTATTTATCTGAACAATACACTCGGTAATTTCAAAAGGATGTCGCAATGAAGGGAAACACTTTGAATTTTGAACATCTGAACTGATCTCTAAAACTCCTCCTTGACTTGAACTAATTCACTCATTTCAATATTATTCAAAACCAAAAGCCAAAGTACAGATTGTTACTGAGATCAGCACTCATTATCAGCTCAAACTGTTTGTTGATTCTTCAGTTTCAAAGCCTCATAAACCAGAAAACACACAAACAGACTGAAAAAAAACACCTCATTCAGACAAAAACAGGAATATTTGGTTCTTAGAAGGTGTTCGACAAACAGAAGAGGTGATTTTGTAAACAGATCTACATCCCTGAGAAAAATGCTTCACACACTCTAATTCTGCCTGTGCTGCAGTAAAGTACCCTTTGAGATGCTTACCTGTCCAGGTAGTTGACGATGTTTGGGTTCTTGTTTTCCCTCATCACCAGAATCTCGTTGATGATTAGTTCCTTCTTGGGCTGCTGCTGCAGGTTCATCTGTTTTATGGCGACCTGAGACGGAAATGAGTTAAAACATGTTAAAAAGCTGGTAACAAAATGAAAAGGAGGAGAACACAGATCTCTGCAGCCAGGAAAGGTTAGAGGTTCAAAACGGAGCAGGCAGGATGAAAGTGAGGAGGATCAGTTTGCTTCACTCAGTGAATAAAGTTTAATCTGCAGCTCGACTCGCTGCTTTCTGACACTCACAATCTCTTTAAATCTTCTGAACATTTTTGTCTCCATCCTAATTTAAAACAGATTTAACTCCTGAGATGTTGACTGAACAGCCGAAACCCGTTCACAGTAGTTCGTCAGTACTACACCGTATCTCATCAGAACTTCCTGTTTGACATCAGGATCCTGTCGTCTGCTTCCCTGAAACTTTCAGTGTTTGTTTGAAGGTTTTAATGGGACTTTTGACAAAAAATAAACTGTCCTGAACAGCTTTGTGTTCTTGAACTCATCACTTTAAATAATTTGGCAAAACTATAGTCACATTTCCCAGAATTAGATAACAGCCTTTGGCTTGAAGGTATTTTCTGTTAATTAACATCTAGTTTACAAAGCAACATTTTTTATTATTATTATTATGATCATTGCTTTTGCAGCTAAACTATGATCTGAAAGAACAAAACTTAGAAGACAAAGGAAACCCACCTCCTGCCCTGTGGCGATGTCTATAGCTGTGTAAACGGTACCAGAGGCCCTGAAAGCAGACAAAACAAGCTCCAGGTAAACAAAAACCTGCACGTCTTTTTATTCTGGAAAGATGACTTTGATAGAAAGACGTTTTCACAGACAGCAGAAGCAAAAACATTTCTTATAAACATGAGTTTAACCTTATCTTAAAATTCAGAATTCACCTAAAATTATTCACATGTTCATCCTAAACCTGAAAATTTCTGCAATAATCTTGTTTTTATGTAAAGAAACATGTTAATGTTATTTTATTTCCTCATGAACCATAAAGTAATCTCAAACTGCAGCCTTGTATTTAAAATCTAGTTTGTGTTTTTACACATAATCTTAGTTTTAGTTTGGACAGGGTTACAGAATTTAGTTTTAGTTATAATTCAGATTTTTATAGTGTTCTTAAGGTTTCGCCTGTTTGTGTGTTCATTTGTCTGTCTCAGGAAGTAATAATTGGATAAACATTGGTTAACTTCAACTTCAAGATGGCTGCCAGAGCTAACAGACATTAGCGAACACATGAATGACTACAACTCACTCGATTTGATGAATACTGAGCTAAAATTTTATGTGGTAGTAGCTGAGAGTCATCCTCAACACAGAACAAGTTCAAAAGTTTGCCCAAAACAACTATAACTCTGATATTTCTCAAGCTAGGATTAGTTTGAAACTCTGGCATGAAAAGTAGCGGGCGATATGCACTCCTTCAATCCTTCAAGGAATGGTAGAACTTTAAATATTCTCACCCCTGTCCAATCTTCTCAAAGCGTGTGTATTTCTTCTTAGGGTCTCCCACGCTGACAATCGTCCCTGAGGACAGAGACAGGACAAAAAAAAAAAGAAAGAGAGAAAGAAGCAGAAATTCACTCGCTGCACAAGAAAGTCAGATAAAGAAAAACACAAGGAGTAAAATGTTAATTTCCTAATTTAAAATAACTCTGTTTCTTCGTGGATAGAACAGCCGGGTGTCTTTCTATCCAATTAATCCCAGCTTTAGAGAAGATTCATCAAACTCAGATCAATGCATCATGCAGACTGGGAGAAAACGCAGAGGAGGAAACAGAGTAAAACGATGGAGAGGTGGAATAAACAGGTGAAAAGTAAAAAGAATTAAAGTTTAGAAAAATGTGTGGGAGGAGGGGGGAGATAAAACCAGACAGAATCTCTAACAGACTTCAGTAATCAGAGTCAACGGCAGGAAAGAGATTCAAGGAGAAAAGTCGCTGGAAAGAGAGAACGACCAATCAGACGTGAGGATTGCACAAAAGGAGGCGGGACAGCGGATATCAGGTCTGTCAATCAGAGTCAGACAGACAGGCAGAGAGACAGACAGTATCCAGGTCTTACCAGCAGAGGGAGACCTGAGCACATCTGGACAGGCATGATGGTTTGAAAATATACAGATTTTTATTCACAAATTACAGATAGAAATCAAAACAAGAGCTACGATTTTAAAATGTTTGTTTTGAACTATTTAAAAACAGACAGGATGAGTACATTCTGTTTTCAGAACTGCAGTTTGTCCCCCAAACACATTATTTGTTTTTGTTTTTTATTTAAGTCTGTAAGAAGTGAAATAAAGCACATAAAGGTTTATCGTTCCTTCAGCTGATCATGCCCACTTCTCAGATCGTAGCTCTTCAGTCACCTTGTTGGTGTTAAAATGAACCTTGCCTCTCAAACTGTTGGCTTTTCGCACATTTAGTGGACTCAAACTAAGAAATGAGAGCAAATTTTTGTCTTTGAGAGGCTGCTCTAAGAAAAACACTTAAAGATCCAGATTAAATTGGGATCTTTGACAAGTTTTCTGTGAGATGAGTTTAGGAGCCATTTTATGGTTAAATGCTTTACAGTTAAAACCCTTCTGGAAAGGGTCAGATACTGGACTGAAAGGGTTAAAAAATCCCATATCTTATTATATATTTGTAAACATTAAATGATAAGCAAATTATTGCTGTATGTCATATTTAGTATTAACTCTGAGTCAGCTTTGTTTCCTTTAATATCATAAAAATCAGAAAAAAGTTGCTGAAATCAGCACCAGCACGACTGGAATTAAAAATAAACTGAAACTCTTGAGTTTTGGTCACGAGACTGAAACAAGCAGGTGGACCTTCTGTCCTTGTTCTGCTGCAGGTGGAAGCGGCCATGTTTTTTCACGGAGATCAGGCGCCTCTGACCGCAGGGCGACCAGCTCGGCCTCCTGACGTGAGACTTACGTAGCTTCTCCAGGATCTCCTCGTCGGACATCTTCTTCTTCTTGGTTTTGTCTTGTGAGCGTGGCAGAGACGGGCCGGGGGCGGGGCTTGCGCTTGGAGGGCTGCTGGGGGCCGCCTCTGTGGGTGGGGCCGGGGTGACGGCGGCGGCGGCGGCGGCTGTGGCGCCAGTCGGCGGGGAGATGGGGGAGGTGGCTGCATCTTTGGTCGAAGGAGGAGAGAGGGGCTCGATCACTGAACGAGTATAGATCTGAGACGACAGAAGTTAAAGAACATTAATTAAACCACCGTCTGCAGCAGAATAACAAAGTAAACATATTTAGACGTTAAGTTTCAATAACGTCACGATGTATGAAACTGCACAAGATACAGGAAGTGCATAAAAGCAAGATTTAGGATAAAAACACAAGTTTACACAATATAACAAACTGTCAAAAACTGTGAACAAGATGTATAAAATGAACAAAACATTTAAATCAGACTTTGTTTTCTCTCCAGGCTTTCGACACAAAATAAAACTTTAAATTTAGTAAAGATACGCACTATAGTTATTCTCACTTTATATTATGACCTGTACAGCTCACATTAATTCCTGATCCTTAGGAAACTATTTTAAATCTACATGTGATTTTTCCCACAGGTTTAGGTGCAGCAGGATGGATTTATAGACCTTTTTAAAAGGAGCTAAAAGAAAAGTTTGGGTTTTAACGTTTTCCGACTGTCAGCAGGAAAAGAAGACGAGAGTTTGTGTCTCTGAGTGTGCACGTTTCAGATAGTGGATGCACTAAAGCGGTCACCGTGGAAACCGTTACGGCGCCATGGAAGCAGCCTCTCAACCGCCGACCTGTCTGAGAAGAGTGAAACAATGTGTGTGTGTGTGTGTGTGAGATCTGATCTGTTCTTTCTCCGACTCCGCTGTCACAGAGAGGAAAGAGTGTGAGATCTGACCGGACCTCGCGGAGAACAGAGCTCTTCTTTGAAAACCGTTTCTAAATAAAATACCTGAGCTTTCCCATGACCGTCACACACACAATGAAGTCTTTGTGGTCCTGTTAGAGGACAAGTCAGGCAGGGGACATGTCCATTTAATGATTATTAGCTGTGAGACATCAACAAACACCACAACTAGCTCTGAGTATTCTGGGATGTTCAGGACCACCGTCGTACTGTCCAGAACTCCATGAGTTTCAATTAACAAACTAAAAACACAAAGTTTTTTGCTTTTACTGAATCTAATAATAATAAAATCAATATGTTGAGTAAAAACAGTTGTGGTGCAAATCAAGTTTGTTAGACCAACCAGAAGCTAAAAGTAGCAAAAGGCTAACTGAGAGCTAAAAGCATCAAAAGGCTAACTAAAAGCTAAAAGCAGCACAAGAAGATGAAAACAGAGCCAGTAGCTGAAGCAGATTTCAAAGAGAATAATGTTTCTGAAGGAATTTAAGAAACTTAAACATATTTCTAAAGAGAAAATATTTGTAAATAAAGTTAAAAATTTTGAAAAGTATAAAAGTTACAAAAACCTAAACTCATCTGAACTCACTTATTGGTAACTTCTGAACTTTGTGTTTGATTAGACTAATTTAAAACATCTCTGAACCAGTTTATGTAAAAAATAAAAACTTCTGTGACGTTGTTGGTAATTCAGCTTCTTAAACTCATTTTACTGAACTTTAGATTTTATTTTTAAATTGAGAGTTATTGCAGGTTAATGAACTGATAAAAGCAGGTGTGTTCACATGTCTGCAGCAGCAGGAAAGCGTTTCAGATTTAATCCTGAAGTCAGGATTCGATTAAGGAATGCAGTAAATCGAGCCGTTCTTAGAGAGAGTTATAAAATGTCTGAGTGTTTCTTACTGATTTGGTGTGTTCAGGGCGGGGGGCGACCACAGGCGGGGGCTCGGCCTCGTCTTCGTCTTCGTCCTCAGATACTGTTGCTATGGCGGGCGTCTCCGACACGGCCTTGGAGCTCTGCGTGATGTCACAGGGGAAGAGTGGGCGGAGCCTCAGTGACATTGTTACATGAGCAATCATGGATACCAGACCCATCGTTGCTTCCTGTTGTTACTGCTGCTTCCTCATCTCATCATGCAGACGTTCCTCTGCCTGGCTTTAACTTCTCCTCCCTTCTTATCCCTGCTGCTGTCTAAAAGCTCCGGTCAGGTCAGGCGTCTGGCGCTTCTATCTCTCTGAGATATTCTGATGCTCGGCTGGTGGCCAAGCTGCAGAGTCAGGGAATCGGCCAAAGGAGGAAAAGATGCTGATTCACAATGCAGGGAGGAGGAGAGAGGACCGAACCTCAACGAGCACCTCCTCCTGCTCACCTTGGGTTTAAAGGCATCTGCCAGCTGACATTTACACCACAGCAAAAACAGTTTTCATTTTTAATTCCTGTAACTGTAATGAGCTCTGAAGGTTTCCAGCTCACCTTCATTGTGTAAAATGACGGTTAGTTCATCTTAAAAGCTACAAAAACTAAATAGCTTTGAGTAGATCACCGTCCTGACGTTTGTCTTTATAAAACAAAATCATCACGTAACGCATGATTTTAAATAAATGCGACAAAACCTGCACCAGTTTGACCAGCGAGACAAAAACATGATTAGGGTTCGAGGTGAAGCTGTTTGTGATCATCACTGCACTTCTGCAGAATCTTCTGGTTCTGATTTTAAAAATCTACCTTTTCCTCCAGTTAATCCAGTTTCAGCTGCTTCACAAAATCACTCTTATGTTATAGCTGAATGACAAATATTTATTTAGTTTTCTGTTTGAATATACAACATAGTGATTTATTATGAAACAAGATCTTTTCAGTTTCATTAAAGTTTTGTTTTTTGACAGTAAATTACAGTAATCGTTCTGTTATTTACATCAAAGTATAAGATAAACTGTAATTAATCTTAGAAAGTTTATTTTTAACCCATATGTATGTTTACGTAGTAAAGAGAAGCTTTCTTACCGTTGTGGTGGAAGAGTTGTAGGCATCTGTGTTTTTATCTGCAGGACAAAGAAAATGAATATTTAAAAGAGAATTTTCCTCCTTTTGTGATCCATGAGATGTACATCAGTGGGTTTTAGTTTGAAGGTGAAGCTAAGTCGTGCATGACATGATTACAGCACAAAAACACTCTTTTCTTCACAATTTTTACTGATTATTTTCTGTGCAGCTGATTTTAGGAGGCGTACTGAGATACGAGTTGGAAGAGATGAACAGAAACGAACAGCCCACACAGCTAATCTGAGCTCAGCAAACTCCTTAGAAACACTTCGATCCTTATGTACTTATATTTAAAGGCAGTGGTAATAATCTGTCTTTAGGTTTAATATTTATCACATGTGGAACTGGACCAGATGATGAAAACCCCACAGATACATACAGGGGTTAACAGACTGGTCCCATTTTATGTTTCAGGTCCAGAATCTGGACTTCACTGTGGCTCCACTCCTCCAGATCCAAAACTTCAGAGCTGCTTATATGAAATAATTTTAAAGGATAAGTTTTTATTCATGATGTCTTGTGTTAAAGTTGCGTTAAATGACGAACAGAAAATCTAAACTCAAAACCTCCTGGTGAGGGAAAAAAATAAATCAAATTTTTAGCTGGGATTTAAAACACTAGAGAAAATAAACACTGAGTGTTTTATCTTATTTAGATCAAAAAACTTTCAGATGAAACTTTGCATTTAATACAGAAGCAAAAAAGCTTCATCAAATCGTTTTGTGATGTACAAAAAGGCATAAATAGAAGTTAAACCTTGGGGGAGCTAAAAATCATGGCTGAATTTCTTCTACACTGAGCTGGAAATGTAATTTTTCTTACTGACTTGTAACTGAGTCAAAAACTAAAATGTTTTAAAACATTTTAGTTTGAGGAGCTAAAAAAATAACTAGGATTTCTTTTTTTCAGAGTTTTTGAGTTGACTTCAGAGACCCAGATATTTGCTTTAAAGCACAGAAAAAGGTCCTTTTAAATTTCACATCATGAATATAAATCTGTGTCATGAGCTGATGTTGGCTTAGTGTGTGTGTGTGTGTGTATACATGCCTGTGAAGCTCATGTATTTCTGGCTGTTGGCCGTTTCCTTCGAGTCGTAGAACTTTAAAACATCGAGGACAGCCTGAGGGTTCTTTTTCTGCTCCAGTTTGGTGATGTTGGATGTCTGTAGGAGCCGGGCCCACTGCTCCGGCATGCCCTGTTCTCACACACACACACACACATAGTTATTACCTGGTTGATTTGCCTCTATATGCAACAAATGTTTGTAAAATAAAATAACTTTTATACAGCAGATCAGAGCAAACACCCTTCATCAGAAAGAGTCCTAACAAGGCTGTGTTTTCACATTTGTTCTTCACAGAAATAGGTCACATCCTCGTTTCCTGGTCTGGGTCAGTCCATCAACACACACACACACACACACACACACACACACACACACCTTCATTATCTGCTCCATCCATTCATACATCCATACATCCATTATTCAACCATCCAACATTTTTAATCCATATTGTTTTTATAGTTTGGTTGTGTAGATTCAAGTAAATCTGACAAATGTTTTTTGCATGTAGATGTCTGCAGAATCTAAAGGGGAAATAAAATAAAATATCAAAATAAGAGTTTTTATGTTTTTGTTTCAGTTAAACACCATCATAAACCCTCCATTAGTCCATTTCTCTGATTTCAAACAATAACGACTTGTTTGTAGAGTTTGTTTGTTGTTCTGGATTGGAGTAATGCTGTCGGGAACTGGAACCCCACATTTCACCAGAGGAACCCCTGAGCTTCATGATGATGTCACACAGTCTGCGAGGAGTTTCACCTTCAGACAGCGGGAGGCGGCCGGCGCCGGTCCGCCAGGCGGTGGTTCTTCTGTTAAAGGTTTGTATCTCAGGTTCTCCTCTTCAGAACGTTAACTGCAGTCAGTCTCCAGACTCTGGGTTGTAATTTCCACCAGCAGCTAAACGAACTACATCCATCAAATCTTCTGGTCCTTCAGGAGCTGAAGAACGACTCAGCTGCTGGAGGTTTGAGTCTGTTTACACAATTAAGAGCAACTATTTCACCCTCACACTATCTGTATTCACTGTTTCCTGCCTTTCTGGAGTTCCTGTTTGGCTCTTGATACGTCACACTTCAGTGATCATGGAAAAAGCTGAAGAAACCCTAATAATTTTTTAAATCTTTTATGACTTTTACAACTTTCTTTTGATTTATGTTAGCTTCAAAACACTTTTCATTTCCCCTTTAACTGTGACCCAGATTACAGACAAGGAAACGAGAAACAAACACATGAAGTTGAACTCCCAGCTAAAAGAGCTTGGTCAGGCGGATCAAGTGAGTCAGCTAAACAAGGCGTCTTTGTCTAATTTGATTATTTAAAAAGCTTTATTTTGCCAGTTATATGTGTGTGTCAAACTCACAAACATCTATCTACACACATGACGCAACAGTGAGCATGGGTCCTTTATTATCTGGTGTGTTTACATAAGTCTTTAATTGCTTACCAAATACACACCACAGACACACACACTGTGGTTGTTTCAGTTGGGAATTTTAACACACACAAAAGAAGCAGCTAAATGTCACACACACTTACAGTAAACTCCCCGGTGACGGCGTCGAAGCCGACATGGATGGTGTGCTCAAAGTCGGACGGCAGAGAAATCTCTGGACGTTCTTTCTTCTTGTAAGCTGAATAAAAAAAGAACAAAGAAAAAACATGAATTGATCCCAAACCCACGCACAGAACCAGAAGAACAACATGATTCAATGGCTTTTTGTTTTTTTTAAATAAATGTTTATTTATGAGTCATAAATTGGTGCTCAAAAGCTGCAGAGCAATATTAAGCCTGTGGCAGAAAATCCTAACATATGATCTTTGTAGAGCTATTAATGCTAAAGTCAATAAAAAAAATCTAAAAATTGTCATTAAGCCAAAAAGAAACAGTTCAAAGAAAATAAAAATTCAGACAGACAGAAAATAAAGTTCAAATAAGACAAAAGAGATAAAACAAATATAGAAAGAAATCCTAAAAAAAAGTGAGAGATAAATTTAAAAAATCGAATTAAAGAAAAAGAGAAAAGAAACAACAAATGTTGGAAACACTCCTCAGGGAAATAATATCTTCATGAAAAACAGCTTTCCCTTCATGTTTGAGGTACTCAGAAAATAAAGAAATTGTGCACCATTTCTTTTTTTATATCAATGATTATTTGTGTTTTTCAATTTAAAATCTAAGCAAAATTTGTGAACGGCTGCCAACAACCACACGAGTTTGTTTACAAAGAGAAACGGCCGAAGTGACTGAAAATATGCCAACACTGGCGATGATGGGATGACGACGATTCGCGCTCAGATTTGTTGAGTTAGGTTTGCGGATAGAACTTGAGAGTCGTTCTTTGTCTTTTCTTTCACGTTTGGCAGCAGATTCAAGCTTTTATTTCCACCTAAATTTCTTCTTCTTCTCGTCCAATTGCTCATTAACATATCTGTAAAACTCCTGGAGTAAACTCTTTCAAACTACACAGTTTCATACAGTTCATATAGTTTTATGTTGGATTTAATAGCTTGCAACGAGCACCTTTAAGGGCTGACATGTCTGCTTGTTTTTGTTGCTGTAAAATATTACTTAATACTCAGCCACAACAATAAAACCACTGCTCGGTGCTGTGCTGCAAAAACCAACATCCTGACAATCAGGGAGGTATTTTACTTCTAGGAATGTTTGCAGACCAGTCACACCACCTTCACTTCCTTAAACCTCAAGCCTCCATGTTGTCTAAGCCTCGCTAACAATGGCATTTTCACCGAAGGGTTTACTGTAATCATTTGAACAACGAGGAAAGGTTTGGCTCGATCGTCCTGTTGAGGAAAGTTTCAGGAGATTTTTTCTGAAGGAAGAAAAAGAAAGCTGCGCTTGTGGTTTGGGTAAGGTGATTTTCAGTGCGCCGCCTGTCCCACAGGAGCAGCACCTGTTGGGGTCAAAGGTCAGCCTGCATGTCAGCTTAAATAAACATTAACGCTCTGATAATCAGCACCAGCTGTGGAACAGAAGACTGTTAAAGATTAGGATCGTTAGCGCTGCCCGTCTTAATTAAAGAGGTTTAACTGATTTTTAAGACTTTGTTAAGTCTGTGTTAGATGTAAACCTTTAACACCACATTTAGTCAACAATTAAATTATTTAAATAACAAAACCAACTTCAATCATTACATAAATATTGTATAATTGAAATAAAAATCCCACAAAGGACCTGAGTTATTATGGAAGAATATTATGTTTAAAAAGAAGTTGCAGTAATTCAGATATTTGTGCCTGTAATATTTGTCCTCCTCGGTTATGTCGGATAAACAGGACATTCTTTTTGGAAGCGAAGTATGAAGTTCAAAACAAAGTAAACAAGTCCGTATGATTCGTTTAAACACTTTCAACCCAAACTTCGGGCTTCATAAGAACAGTTCCTGATAGGACCAGATAAGACGCTCGCTCCGCTCAGGAACGGGTTGAACTTCGCAGCAGAACTCACTCTTATCGCCGCCTCCTGTCAGGATGAACCGAATCGAGCGGTCCTTCTTCTTCTTGTCTTCCGGGTTTGGTGGGAGGGGCTTGGAGCCATGGTTGAGGGGGGCGGGGTCCTTGTTGCTGGAACCAATCAGGGTGCTGGTGTTTCTCATGGGCGGAGCTGGGGGCTTGTCCTCAACCTCCCCATTATCAGACATCTTCAGATATGCTGCAGCCGGCCGCTTCTGGAAAAAACAAACCAATCAGAGAGGAGGCGCGGTAAATGGCTGAGCAATTAACCAATCAGAGATGAGCAATTTAAAAGTTCAATATGATACAAGACCTGCTGATTTTATACTTTTGTATATTTTTACGTGCTTTACAAACACATAATAGTTTCTTTAAATATTTTTTTTGTACTGAAAACAAAATAACAGCTGAAATTATCACAAATAATAAGTTATTTCTTTTATTAACCTTTTCTTTTTTTAATGCAGAAATGCATTTATATATGAAAACTGGATTATACACATTTTGTATACTACTGTGCTGTGTTGTCAATTAAACTTCTGTTAAACCTTTTTGTATTTTCAGCATCCTGCATGCTTTGTGCTATTTTCAGTGTCGTTTATCAAAACGTTCAGTTCGACTGGTAATAGTGAGCTATGATGCTTAGTTTCTGTTTTAGTTTTTGGTCTGACTTCTGTAAACAGAACCTTCTGGTTGTAGATAAACACAGATTACTTTGTTTTATTATTACAAAGGGAGGGGGTGCATTTTCAGCATCTTTGTTTCTTTTATTGCTACATCAAAATGCGAAAATTATCTAAAATGAAGAAAATGAAGGAGCAGAAAGTTTCCATTTGCTCACAGAGTCCGTTTGATCTACAAACACTGAGCTGACTCAATCATTTCGTCTGCATGTGTTTACTGAGTCAGAGCTAAAGGCGTCTTGGTCAAAAGATAACACACACACACTCACACACACACACACACACACACACTTTGAAGTGCAGCTAGAACCTGCAGTGTGCACACACAGCTGAGAGGCAGAAAAAGACATTATAATGACCGGTTGTGCCACGCAACGCCCTCGCACAAACACACACACATTCAAAGACACAAACTGCAGGCTAACCTGATCCGTGAAACGCTTCGCTGAACACAGAGACCCACCAGGAGGATGTATGTAGGTCAGAGCTGCACAAATAAACCAACACACTAAAAACACCAATACAGACTTCTCTAGAATAACTTTATTGGTATTACCAGCTCTGTGTGTGTGTGTTTCTGCCGTAGCCCACACACAGAAGCAGCTCCTGACTCGTTACATAAATCAACAACTAAATTATTCACTTTGACCAAAATAGAAAATTCTATTAGGAGCTAAAAACAGACATGGAAAGACCAAACGTTCCAGTAATGAGAAGAGATCTTCTCATCATGAGAGCGGCGGGAGCGGATCCGTGCTCATGGAAACCCGCCGCTCGTCCTCCTGTCCTCTCGTGCTAACAAACAGTTTGTGACACCAATATTTCCTGGTAGCTCACATCAAAACGTTTCCTGAAGTGGGACTCCAGCGGTTACTGCACTCCCACAAGATCAGAGTCATTTGCCAGAGGCTTAAACAAGAAAAGAGCAGAAACCAAAGGCCTCTTCTAACCTTTTCAGGCTACGAATCCTTCTACTTAATGTGTTTTTTTGTGCAAACCTTAAAACATAAATTGATTTCAGGTAGATACCACAGACAGACTAATTTAATGGCCGACCAGTTTAATCGTGCAATATCAACCACACCTCTGCGTAATTAATTAGGAAAATGAAACAACCAGCTTACTGTAGACTACAATTCAGTTTTTTTAAGCAAGAATGCTCTTTTATTTTTTTTAAGTGTACAAGTTCTTCTAAGGGTTGTTAGAAGGGTTGTTTTTATGTTAAGCAATTATTGTTATATTTTGTAAAATAAAAACTTGGGTTGTATTTTGGCCATCAGCTGCCCTGATTTCTAGAGATCTGCTCTGACATCGCTTACAGAAAAACACATATGGGTCAACTAAAAATAAACACAAAAAAGAAAGTCCAATCCATAAACTCTATAATGGTTTGCTTGAAAAGGTCAAAATACTTAAAGTAGTTTGAAGGTTTCTGTGGCCAACATGGAGAACCTGTGAAAGTTATTTACTTTTTCAATACAACAAACAGTTTTTATCTCACTGCATTTGTTTCCCCAAGGAATACTTCGAAACAAATTAAATATAATTCAAAAGAAAAACAAGATGTAACCCTGCACATATAGTTCGCCTTATTACGCAACGAGTAGGATGTTTTTCTTTTCTGAAACTGTTTTCAGATTCATCTATGGTGAGTAAATAAACACATTTCAACAGATTTTCAAACTGAAATACTAACAAACATTATTGCAGCATGTTTCATTAAGGTGAGTGAGTCTGAATATCTTAGGATGAAATGTTTCAAAGCCAGTTTAACAAGCTGAAAGGCCTCGTAATGACAACATGATCCCAATGTGGAAAATCAGGCTCACAGAGCTGTCAGAAAGAGTTTGCCCAAAGCAAAAGACAAAAAAAGATTACAGATGATAAACTGACAGAAATCCTCTGTGGTACGGATCAGCTGTTTCTCTGTTAACCTTCTCTGCAGTCTGGCAAGAAGAGTTTAAAGATGCAAGAAACTTAACAGCAAATAGGAAATTTCACAAAATGAGAAAAGAAGCACTCAGCATTAAAAACAGTAATTCAGTTTTAAACAACTCTCTTCTCCTGACAGCATAATTAATAAGATTTGTTCTGCTTTTTGAAGAAGTCAAGATTTAAATAAAAATTTATAAAGCATAAATGATACAGAACACTTTTAATGATCTTCCTCAGCAAAAGAAAGGATTCTTCTAACAGATTCACATTAAAAAGCATCACTTTTAAGTCTTATTTTATGCAACAGTTCAGCTGGCAGATCTTACCTCAGCAGACAAACAAGATTAAAGTTCAAAAATGATCCAAAACTATTACAAAAAATCCAAACCAAATCCTTCTGTGTGAAGCTGAATCTTCTCTGGGATTTTAAGTCGAGCAGGGAGACTGACACGTGAGGCTGCCTCGGCTTTCCACCAATCCTGTCTCCTGTAAACGGTGACATCAGGGTGTGATGTCACTAGGTGAGTCACATGAGGAAGTGGGACATACGGTAAAAATACACACCGGGAATGGAGAGCAGCAGAGAACCTTACAACCATCTATGAACAAACAACTGTTTGTGTGTTTTAACTCCGGACAACAAACACACGAGGAATGTCACACAGCCATGAAGGGAGGGGCTGACATTACAGCTTTTCTACACACAGTTACTGTTTACAAGGAAGAGAGAGTGTGTGTTTTTCACACACACACACTTCTTCTACAAATGTACTGTATTCATCTCGACACATACACTGAAGGAGACAGAGGACATCTCAAATTTCAAAGGCTGCTGTAAGTTTTAGCAGAAACCTGTTTCCAAACAAACCCAAACTCTGTCTGCAACGTGACACAGGGCGACTTTAACTCATCTCCTTTAAAAAGTCCTGAGCAGAAAGAAACCAGCGGGTTCTCCCAGAGCAGAAACACTCTGAGCTTTAAATCATCCAAGGATTTTATATTTTCATCAACCTGACACACCAAGGCTTTGACATTTAGACACAGTATTTACTGCAAAAAAAGGGTTTTAAATTAGTATTTAGTTCTGTGTCAAATCAATGAAGTTATTTATCATCCCTGTTACAGTTAGCTACAGTGAACACTGACACAGTTAGCTACAGTGAACACTGACACAGTTAGCTACAGTGAACACTGACACAGTTAGCTACAGTGAACACTGACACAGTTAGCTA
>NC_051431.1:2983981-2988835 GCF_001649575.2 Kryptolebias marmoratus
GCTACAATGAACACTAATGCAGTTAGCTACAGTGAACACTGACACAGTTAGCTACAGTGAACACTGACACAGCTACAGTGGACAGTGACACAGTTAGCTACAGTGAACACTGATACAGTTAGCTACAGTGAACACTGACACAGCTACAGTGAACACTGATACAGCTACAGTGAACACTGATACAGTTAGCTGCAGTGAACACTGACACAGTTAGCTGCAGTGAACACTGATACAGTTAGCTACAGTGAACACTGACGCAGTGTGCCACAGTTTGAATTGATTCAAGAAAATTAAATCAAAACAGTTTTAGTTTGAAACTAAGTAAATGAGAAAAGGAGAGCCAACAAAATAAATAAACTGACAGAGCTAAAAGTGTGTTTACTTCACAGAATATCTGACTCATTTACAGTCTGGATCACAGTATATTCACTGAAGTGTTTGTTTGGGAAGTGTCAGTGATGAGAAAATATCACAGTGTCAGGGAACCTCACACCAATCCTCACAGGATGATTACATCCCTCTCTGAGTCACAAATAGTCTCAGGACTGGACCATTCGTTTCTCCGGCTGACACCTTTCTCACTCTTCCTCAACTCTCTTTCATAGATCTTTTTTAGAAACAAAATCATTTTTTCTTTCACCTCATCTGTCTTCACACTACTTGATCTGGAACCTGAAGAACGTGAGCAGCAGTAATAACAAGGTGAGATTTACAAAATAACTACAGAAAGATCAATATTTGATGCCTGAATCATCCAGATCTCATGAGGCTGGCAGAAAAAAACTCAAAGACAATAAAACAACTTTTAAGACATTTTTTAGCAAAGTGTAGCAACATCTTTAGAAACAGTCCACAAGCAGCCTTTAAACCTAAAATAAATTATGTCACTGTTTCCTGTTTCTAATAATAGGGTTTAATTCTTAAATCAGAGATAAACTTTCTTTTATCCTGACCATCACCTCCGTCAGTCTCTGTTATCCTTCTTCCATTTAGTGAGCATATGTCCGCATATGAAGATGTTCAGTATGAACACATGAACATCTGAAGAGACAGCTGTGTCAGCACTTCCTGGGGATGCAATATCAGCCTGGAGAGGCTGATATGAGGTAAATGAGTCTGCAGAGCCTCGTTTACTGGGTGAAAACTTCACAGACGCAGCTTTTAGTGTTTGTTTTCCATGACACATAATAAAACACCAAACGCAGAATTATCACCTTTTACAAAGGCAGGTTAACTAAGCTGGATCTTTTAAATGTTCAGCACATTTCCAACACAGCCTGAGTCGATCATAGACTGGGATGAACATCAGCAGTGAGTTCATTTAACTTTTGATCGTCTGTTTTTTAAAAAAATTATAATTGAATAACCAACAGCACAGTCCAAACCTTCCTCCTCTTGGCAATATAACATGTTATTGTGGAAAAAATGGATTTATAAGGACTTTGGTGGTATACCTAACCTGGTTTAGTGAACAGATGACAAACATCAGGCACAAACCACAGCACTTTCAGTCCCTTTCAAAGGTGTGTCTTAGTGTGGAAGATTAACACAAGCGTCTCTGAATGAATCAGTAACTTTCTGTTCATATTTCTAATTAAAGCTTTTGATTTAGCCATGAGATGAACCGTCAGCCGGTCAAAGGTATACCCTGCTGTACGCCTCCATACCACCTGAAACCGGCCTAAATCCTGAGTCTAAACAAGGCAAAACATTAAAAAAATGTCTGTGTGTTTCTCTGAGAATCCTACAGAGGCTTCAGTTATGATTTCATACCTTAAGGTAGTTTTTTTAGAAGCCAATCAAACTTAAAAAGAGCTAAAATGAACAAACGTACATTTGAGAGGTTCCTTCAGCGGAAACAAAGGACAGTCATTTTGTTATTAAGTTTCACAAGTCCTGAGTATCTTAGATTTAGGGAGTAAACCACCTTGTTATACGTGCATGGTTGGTTGTGCAGAAAGGGGTTAAACAATATGCTGAGCAAGGCGGAGGGAGGGGGGGTCTGCCTCATTTGTAGCCCAGGAGAGCGCAGTGCCTCCAGGCATGAAGAGGCAACAGAGCCCCTGGCTGCAGCTGCTGACAGTTTTAGTGTGATAAGTGACAGACATAAACAGGTAGAAACAGAAAGGAAAGAAGACCGTCAGGAGGAGGGGAAGACCAATTAAAATCCCTTAAAAAAGATGACAGTATCTCTTCACTGCATCTGTTTTCTCCTGTGAACTGAAGCCCCAACAACAAGGTGTGAACTGAAGACAACCAGCAGAAAAGAACAGAGATGAGAATAAGTGATGAGAAATCAAATTTAGTCTCTGCAGTCGACTCCACCGTCTTGTTATAATGAAACAAACCCTGAAGCGGATACTTCAAAGGTATATTTTAACAGATTTGACAGCATACATAAAAACACACAACCTTACAATGAGTTTATATTTAAATTTACTCGACATGAACACCCAGTGTAATTAAACCCCTCTGGTGAATCACTCATTTGTGCAGCACATCCTAAGAGTTCCTCTGAGTTTAAAACAACTAACACCTTTATTTACCTGTCATCTTTACATTTAATTACACTTAAATGGTTTTATTTTTCTAAGCAACAAGTCAGATTATGTTAAACATCTGTGCCACTGGTGTTCAGTCTCTACCTAAGCACATCCCGCTGCTTTGACCCGTTCATTCCTGACAGCTAACTTAACAATGTGGTTTAAATAGACTCAGTCACCCATAAACTGCCCCGCTGCTATGAAAACTCATGTGAGCTTCTAACATGGCTTAATCCCCTGTTGAAACCTGTCCCAGATGAATCATTTCCTCTGAGGAATAAAAACTTTGTCACCAGCTTCTAAAGCTTTGGAAGAAGTTTCAGGATGTGCCCTTGTCTACCCAACCAACACTGCGCTCATTCAACAACCACATGAAAAATGGTTGTTTAAAGGCTGTGCAGCAAAAACACTGAAGAGCCTTTTGTCAGGTGGCAATCAGGGTGTGTGTGGTGGAGAGACAGATGGCGGTTTTTGAAGAGGAAGACGTGGCCAAGCATAGGATGAAGAGAAACAGAGAAAGCCAGAGGAGAGGAGGGGGTGTGTGATGTTGTTCTTTTGCATGAAAGGAGGACATGATGAGGTTGACGGGGGGAGGAAAAGAGGCTCGGAAAGAAAAAGAAATTTAACATATTACAGATTTTTTAAAAAACAAAATAAACACAAGAAAAGAAGGCGAGAGGGAGCGAAAGGAAAGAGAGGAATTCGTGACCAAGTAACAGATTGTACCATAGCGGGGGGCATGTTCTTACACACACGCACACACACACACCTTTCAATGTTTCAACAAATCTTTATCCCAACAACATGACTAAAAACCAGAACACACTTCGGTAGCTCAGGTGTTCAGTGCCTTGCTTGGTGGAACGTCAGAGTTTAGGTAAAGACAAAGCAATTTATGATATCAGATGACTTAACAACCCATTTTACCCACAATCCTTTGTGTTTCAAAGCTTGCAGTCAGCTTAGATTACGTCCTCACAACAAAAGAGCATTGAGAGAAGTTTTTAGTTCTCAGTTGGCGTCGTCTGAGTTTTTACGTCCAGCTTCTACTGAATGTGTCTTTAGGGTTATTAGCAGAAACAATAAAACATGCAAACATGTGCATATTTATATGGTGAAGAACTGCTGGAAATATCTAAACAGATGTTTAATTAAACATCTCATTCTACATATTTCAAGACAGTTGCACAAAAGGCTCAGGTCAAACAAACAGATCCGAATTGGGGCCGTTTATACCGCGATGTTTAAAAGTCATGGTGTCAAAACCACTAAATTCATCATACATTCCTGTGCTTAAATGCCATAAAATCCAGAGAACAACACAAAGTCATGGTTTATCTAACAGAGGAGCTACATTCATCTTTCTATTTAAAGGTAACACTGTTTAAAACAAGTGTTTGTAAATATACACCCTACTGCTGAAGCTAATAACCCAGCTAACTAACATCAATAAACAACTCACAACTAAAATAGTATTTGTATTTAAGAAAGCAAATAAATGATGCTTTTAAATATTCATTTTAATACGGTAATACCGCGAAACTGCAGTAAGGTTATCAAACAGTCTGAATCTCAAACCAGCTCATGAATAATCAGAACATTTTTAAAAAGACAACATAAAACAACTGTAGTTTTTCTCAGACACGTTTATGCAGTTATTGGACTGCGGCGAGCTGAATGTCGCGTCAAAGCTGACATTTTTCCAGCTAACATTAAAGACAACAAGCTAACAAAGCGGGTAAGCAGCAAGGAGTCAAAACTTCAGAGGTGGAGGAGATTCGTGCAGGTTACAAAGACACAATACAAGCAGAAGTCTCACACAAACACACACAGGTGTTTCACTGAGGTGTGAGCGTATCGCTTTGTTTAAAGATATTAAATTTAGACTAACACCTCACAGCAGAACCCAGGCTGAGGAAGATCTCTAAATAGGACCTGTTTTAGTTCAGTTTCATTTCATATTTGTCCTTATAAAAACAACGTTACAGTTAATTTCACAGAAATCAGAAAAATCTGACTTTGGGCATCATTCATAACAAGAGTGACAGGTTCTAAATGGAAAAAATAAATCTATAAAGAAGTCATTTGCTGGTGCTCTCCTGACAAATTATACAGGTGCTGGTCATAAAATTAGAATATCATGAAAAAGTAGATTGATTTCAGTAATTCCATTTCAAAAGTGAAACTTGTATATTATATTCATACATTACATACAAACTCATATATTTCAAATGTTTATTTCGTTTAATTTTGATGATTACAAATGACAACAAATGAAAATCTCAAATTCATCATATCAGAAAATTAGAAT